>NC_029774.3:53126098-53134194 GCF_000817695.3 Arachis duranensis
AAAATTTTAATATTATACAAGTATATACATAAAAAATGTATCATTAAAATTTAAATTTTTAAATGTAAATTTTTAAAATTTTATTAAAATAATAAATGTCTAATCGATTAATACTAAAAACTCATAATTAAATTACTTGTACTTTTTAAATTCAACAGATTATAATTTAAAGCACTTATTATATAATCCTAAATTTATCTTGATTTCATCAATGTTTAAAAAAATAAAACCTCTAAATTTTTTATTAGAACAGCACACTATTCCTACATTTATATAAGTAGAATTCTTTGATAAATAATAGAGTTAAATACTATTTTGATTCTTATAGTTTTAACTAAAAATCAAAATCATTCCTAAAATTTTTTTCATTGAAAATCATCATTAACATTGAATTTTATTTTAAAATCATCCTTTCTCTAATTTTTAGACAAAATTATCCTTTTTCTAATTTATACTCTCTCTCTCTCTCAAAGAGTGAATAAAAGGGAGACCAAACCCAAAAAAGAGACGGATGAACAAAGAAATGGAAGAAGAAGAAGAAGAGGAAGAAGACGACGATGTAGTAGTTCAATGGCAACAGAAATAGCTATCAACACTCTCTTCTCATCGCATTTTCCTCCTCTCTCTAGGTCTCTCTCTCTCTCTCTCTCTCTCAAATTTCTCTGGTTTGGTCTCTTCTCTTTCTCTCTCTCTCTCATTTATCATTCTTCTTCTCAACATGCTCAACAGTAACAGCAATGACAATTCCAACTACGTCGACGTCATTCTCTCCTTTTTTTCTCTTTTTCTTCTTCTTCCACCTTCCTCTGTCTCTCATGTTACTCTATTCTTCCTCTTTTTTTTTTCTTTATTTCAATGGGTGAGTGTAAAAGGATTCTAATTTTGAAAATTGAGTTAGGATTAGATAAAAATGAGTTAAGATTATTTGGGATGTAGTAGTAATGGCATAGGGATGATGAACTAGATGCAATGATCAAGTGTGGATTGAGTTTGGAAATGTACATAGTTTGAAAGATGCAATGGTGAGTGGGAAGAAGAAGAAGAAGAAGAAGGGTATTTTAGTCTGAAGGATGATTTGAAAACAAAATTTAATGTTAGGGACGATTTTGAACAAAAATAAAAGCTTTTAGGATGATTTTGATTTTTGGCCAAAACTATAGAGACCGAAATCGTACTTAACCCTAAATAATATTATCAATCCATTAAGTATTTTAATTTTCCCTCTTAATTTATTTAAATAGCACTAAATTCTCTTCCTTAGTGTGATCTACCTATTAAAAAATTTGATATTACCTATTAAACCATGAAACCAGTGGTATCCTAGAATAAGGTTGGTGTTCCGAGGGTTACCTGAAACTGTAGGTCGATCTCGGATGAGATCTTCTGTAATGATCGGAGTTGCTGTGTCCGATTTGTTGGACTTAGTGGCGATGCTGATTCCTTCGTCCCCAGAGGGCGGGGGGTACCTGCAATGGACTCCGATACTTAAGTTAGCAAGGGTAGTAAACAGGTATTGAGTAGAATCAGAGTATGAGTTATAGCTGGGTACTCCAACGTATTTATAATAGTATAGAGTGACCTTCTTAGATAAGATAAGTTAGTTATCTTATCTTATCTTTATCTTTTGAGTGAGGCCATCTTATCTTCAAAGGAACCGCCCTTCTCCCTACGGGTTTGGACTGCCTTGGGCTTTGGTACGCGGTCCTCTGTTAGGGCCCTTCTTTGGGCTTTCCTGTTGACTTGGCGGAGCTCTCTGAGAAGAGGTCGGGTCGTCCTGACCTGAAGAGGTCGGTCGCTTTATCTGTAGAACATCCCGGGTCGGACAGCTCGACCCAGGGTCTGAACAGTGCCCCTGCTCGGTCTTTATTTGGAGGTAGAGTCTTAATTTTTAGGACTTCGAACCTTTTCGGGTGAAGCCGAACTCGAGCATTTTGTCGACTTTATCTTTGTAGAGTTCCTTTTTGAATGCGGAACGTTTTGCTTCCTCTGAGAGCGCGCGCTTTTGTTTTAGCGTCCTAGCCTTGGGAATGTGCAAGGGTTTTTAATGCCCTCATTAATTGGTTTTTAATGCCCCATTTCTCTTGGTTTCCTTTATTCAAATTTTGTATCCAAGAGACGGTTTTCTTTTCCCTGTAACTTCCTTTTTTTTCGCCGTTTCCTGTCCTGCATTTCTCATTTTCTCTCTGTGACGCTTTTGGCATTCGCTTGGTGCTTCCACTTCGTGGTCGATTCTTCGCTGCTCCTTTTCAAAGCTTTCTTCTTTCTTCCAGGTTGGTTTTTGCTTTCTCTTCACTGTTTATTTCTCCTGCTTTGTTTTTTATTCTTTTGATGATGTTTTGATTTTGTATGTTGGGAAGCTTGAATTTTTTCCTTGTTTCTGTACTTGGTTTATTACTGTGATCCCCTGTTTCCTGATCTTCTTTCGATTTGGGTGATTTTGATTTCCGTTTAGGGCTTCGTGTGTTTGTCGTTTAATTTTTGTACTGTAATTTTGAAAATGGTTGTTCCTTTGATAAGTTGTTTGCTTTATTGATGATTTTGCTATACTGGTTGATGACCTTTCTCCGAATCTTCGTCTTTTTCTCCTTGGGATGTGGTGCACGAAAATTACAATCACACTTTTTGCAATCCGCACAACTAACCAGCAAGTGTACTGGGTCATCCAAGTAATACCTTACGTGAGTAAGGGTCGAATCCCACAAAAATTATTGGTTTGAAGCAAGCTATGGTTATCTTATTAATCTTAGTCAGGATACCGATTATAGTTGGCAATTGACTTGCAAATAAAAAAGAGAACATGGATTAAATAATACTTATTATGTAGTAATGGAGAATATGTTGGAGTTTTGGAGATGCTTTGTCTTCTGAATTCCTGTAACATAATGCTTTCTCACTTTCAAACATGCAAGGCTCTTTCCATGGCAAGCTGTATGTAGGGTGTCACTGTTGTCAATGGTTACTTCCCATTCTCTCAGTGAAAATGGTCCAAATGCTCCGTCACAGCACGGCTAATCATCTGTCGGTTCTCGATCATGTCAGAATAGGATCCATTGATCCTTTTGCGTCTGTCACTACGCCCAACACTCGCGAGTTTGAAGCTCGTCACAGTTATCCAATCCCTGAATCCTACTCGGAATACCACAGACAAGGTTTAGACCTTCCGGATTCTCAAGGATGCTGCCAATGGATTCTAGCTTATACCACAATGATTCTGATTAAGGAATCTAAGATATGCTCATTCAGTCTAATGTAGAATGGAGGTGGTTGTCAGGCACACGTTCATGGGTTGTGAATGATGATGAGTGTTACGGATCATCACCTTCTTCATATTGAAGCGCGAATGAACATCTTAGATAGGAACAAGCGTGTTTGAAGAGAAAACAGAAATAATTGCATTAATTCATCGAGACGCTGCAGAGCTCCTCACCCCCAACAATGGAGTTTAGAGACTCATGCCATCAAAAGTACAAAGTTCATATCTAAAAATGTCATGAGATACAAAATAAGTCTCTAAAAGTTGTTTAAATACTAAACTGGTAACCTAGGTTTACAGAGAATGAGTAAACTAAGATAGATGGTGCAGAAATCCACTTCTGGGGCCCACTTGGTGTGTGCTGGGACTGAGACTTGAGCTTCTCACATGCCTGGGCTATTTCTGGAGTTAAACGCCAGGTTGTAACCTGTTTCTGGCGTTTAACTCCAACTTGCAACCTGTTTCTGGCGCTGAACGCTAGAATGCAACATAGAACTGGCGTTAAACGCCAGTTTACGTCATTTATCTTCGCACAAAGTATGGACTATTATATATTTCTGGAAAGCCCTAGATATCTAATTTCCAACGCAATTGAGAGCGTGCCAATTGGACTCCTGTAGCTCCAGAAAATTCATTCCGAGTGCAGGGTGGTCAGAATCCAACAACATCAGCAGTCCTTTTTCAGCCTGAATCAGATTTTTGCCCAACTCCCTCAATTTCAACCAGAAAATACCTGAAATCACAATAAAAAAACACATAAACTCATAGTAAAGTCCAGAAATATGAATTTTGCCTAAAAACTAATAAAATATATAGTAAAACCTAACTAAAACATGCTAAAAACTATATGAAATTACTCCCAAAAAGCGTATAAAATATCCGCTCATCACAATACCAAACTTAAACTGTTACTTGTCCTCAAGCAACTAGATAAATAAAATAGGATAAAAAGAAATCAAGAAGCAATAGTATCTCAGAGTTTTCAGTGAAGCTCAGATTCTAACTAGATGAGCGGGACTAGTAGTTTTTTACTTCTGAACAGTTTTGGCATCTCACTTTATCCTTTGAAATTCAGAATGATTGGCATCCATAGGAACTCAGAATTCAAATAGTATTATTGATTCTCCTAGTTAGTATGTTGATTCTTGAACACAGCTACTTGATGAGTCTTGGCCGTGGCCCTAAGCACTTTGTTCTCCAGTATTACCACCGGATACATAAATGCCACAGACACATAACTGGGTGAACCTTTTCAGATTGTGACTTAGCTTTGCTCAAGTCCCCAATTAGAGGTGTCCAGAGTTCTTAAGCACACTCTTTTTTTTTTTGCTTTGGATCACGACTTTAACCACTCAGTCTCAAGCTTTTCACTTAGACCTGCATGCCACAAGCACATGGTTAGGGACAGCTTGATGTAGCCGCTTAGGCCTAGATTTACTTCCTTGGGCCCTCCTATCCATTTATGCTCAAAGTCTTGGATCCTTTTCACCCTTGCCTTTTGGTTTAAAGGGCTATTGGCTTTTCTACCTCTTTTGCTTTTTTTTTCACTGCTTTTTCTTGCTTCAAGAATTAATTTCATGATTTTTCAGCTTAGCAATAATATTTCTCTTGTTTATCATTCTTTCAGGAGCCAACAATTTTAACATTCATAAAATTCAATATAAAAAATATGCACTGTTCAAGCATTCATTCAGAAGACAAAAAGTATTGCCACCACATATAGATAATTAGAATTTTCCTTATTAAGACTCAAAAAAATATTGCCTCTTTATTCTAAAAATCTACTATTTTATTTATGTTTGATGATGATAAGAAAAATAAATTATAGCCTAATTGGAGATAAAATCATAATAGATGTACTAATTACTACTACTAATATATAATTTCTAAGGTAAATTCCTAATAAGAACAATTATGACAGAGTTAAGGCTAAGATTAGGACTCAACAACCTTTATTTTAGGAAATAGATGTTCTTCTAGTCTGTGGGGTGCTTGGTCCTTAAAGAGATAGCTTTTGACGCTTTAGTTCCTTCAAGTCACGCCTTTGCTCTTCTTGTTCCCCAAGTAGTTTGCAAAGCATGCTATTTTGATTATTCTGTTTTTCCTTTATTTGGTCCATAGCTTCTTGCAACTTGGTAACAGATGCTTCAAGATGCTCCCAGTATTCAATTTGAGGGATCTCCGGGAGGAATTCCTGTGCTCTCCTCTTGATGGGGTCGTCCTGCACTTGTTGTCTTTCCATTGATATTTTGGTGATTGGTCGCTCAACTGAGATATACTCAGTTACTCCCATCTTCATCCCAGCATCTTTACATAGCATAGAGATTAAGCTTGGATAAGCCAATTTGGAATCTTTGGAGATTCTTGTTTGCAATTATGTAAAGTTCACATGAAATCAGCTGATGAACTTCCACTTCTTTTCCCAATATAATGCAATGGATCATTACTGCTTTTTTAATGGTGACTTCAGAGCGGTTGCTAGTGGGCAGTATAGAATGCCCAATGAAGTCCAGCCAGCCTCTGGCGACTGGTTTAAGATATTCTCTCTTGAGTTGATTTAGGACGCCCTTGGTGCTGGTTGTCCACTTGGTTCCAGGGAGGCATATGTCCTCTAGAATATTGTCCAAGCTCTTATTTGTTCTCATCATTCTCCTATTAAAGGAGTCTGTGTCATCTTTTAACTGAGGTAGCTTAAAGATCTCCCTGATTTTTTCAGGGTCGATGTGAATAATTTTTCCTCTGACCAAGGTCCGATAGTCATAGAGGGCAGTTCTAGATATTCTCTGCCTGTCTGTTTGCCACAGATTAGAGTAGAATTCCTGAACCATGTTTCTTCCCACCTTTGTTTTAGGATTAGCTAGGATTTCCCAGCTCCTGTTTCGGATTTGCTCTTGGATCTCCGGATATTCATCTTCTTTCAGATTGAATTTGACTTCTGGGATCATTGATCTTAGACCCATTATTTTGTAGTAATGGTCTGAATATTCTTTGGTTAAGAACTTTCCTTGATTCCAAAGTGGTTTTGGAATATTCTCTTTCTTGCCTCTTGGAGTGGTTTGCTTTCCCTTAGGAGCCATGATCTTAGTGGGTGATGCACAAAATTCTGTATGCCAATATTAATGGACTATTTAAAACAGCTTCGTACCACTAACCAGCAAGTGCACTGGGTCGTCCAAGTAATACCTTACGTGAGTAAGGGTCGATCCCACGGAGATTATTGGTTTGAAGCAAGCTATGTTTATTTTATTATTCTTAGTCAGGATATTAATTAAAATTATCAGTTGGATTTATTAGAAAAATAAAAGAGTGTGAAATAGTTACTTGTTGTGCAGTAATGGAGAATATGTTGGGGTTTTTGGAGATGCTTTGTCCTCTGAATCCCTGCAACATAATACTTACTCACTTTCATAAATGCAAGGCTCCTTCCATGGCAAGCTGTATGTAGGGAATCACCCTTGTCAGTGGCTACCTCCCATCCTCTTAGTGAAAACGGTCCAGATGCTCTGTCACAGCACGGCTAATCAGCTGTTGGTTCTCGATCATGTTGGAATAGATCCATTGATCCTTTTGCGTTTGTCATCACGCCCAGCAATCGTGAGTTTGAAGCTCGTCATAGCCATTCAATCCTTGAATCCTACTCGGAATACCACAGACAAGGTTTAGACTTTCCGGATCCTCAAGAGTGGCCGCCATCAGTTCTAGCTTATACCACGAAGATTCTGATTAAGGAAGCTAAGAGATAATCATTCAATCTGATGTAGAATGGAGGTGTTTGTCAGACACACGTTCATGGATTGAGGAAGGTGATGAGTGTCATGGATCATCACCTTCTCCATAATTAAGCGCAAATGACTATCTTAGATAGGAACACGCATGTTTGAAAGGAGAAACAGAAACAATTGCATTAATTCATCGAGACGCTGCAGAGCTCCTCACCCCCAACAATGGAGTTTAGAGACTCATGCCGTCAAAAAGTATGTAATTCAGATCTGAAAATGTCATGAGTTACAAGATAAATCTCTAAAAGTTGTGTAAATAGAAAACTAGTACCCTAGGTTTACAGAATATGAGAAAACTAAGATAATTGGTGCAGAAATCCATTTCTGGGGCCCACTTGGTGTGTGCTGGGGCTGAGACTAAAGCTTCTCACGTGCTTGGGCTGTTTCTGGAGTTGAACGCCAGGTTGTGACGTGTTTTGGGCGCTGAACTCCAACTTGTAACCTGTTTCTGGCGCTGGACGCCAGACAGCAGCATGAAACTGGCGTTGAACGCCAGTTTACGTCATCTATCTTCGCGCAAAGTATGAACTATTATATATTTCTGGAAAGACCTGGATGTCTACTTTCCAACCCAATTGAGAGAGCGTCAATTGGACTCCTGTAGCATTAAAAAATCCAGTTCGAGTGCAGGGAGGTCACAATCCAACAGCATCAGTAGTCCTTTTTCAGCCTAACTCAGATTTTTGCTCAGCTCCCTCAATTTCAGCTAGAAAATACCTGAAATCACATAAAAACACACAAACTCATAGTAAAGTCCAGAAATATGATTTTTGCCTAAAAACTAATAATATTATACTAAAAACTAATTAAAACATGCTAAAATCTACATGAAATTACCCACAAAAAGCGTATAAAATATCCGCTCATCACAACACCAAACTTAAACTATTGCTTGTCCCCAAGCAACTAGATAAACAAAAATAGGATAAAAAGAATTTAAGGAGTAATAAAATCTCCGAGTTTTAAGTGAAGCTCAGATTCTAATTTAGATGAGCGGGGCTAGTAGCTTTTTGTTTCTGAACAGTTTTGGCATCTCCCTTTATCCTTTGAAATTCAGAATGATT
>NC_029774.3:53134434-53134712 GCF_000817695.3 Arachis duranensis
CCAGTTAGAGGTGTCCAGAGCTCTTAAGCACACTCTTTTTGCTTTGGATCACGACTTTAACCACTCAATCTCAAGCTTTTCAGTTGGACCTGCATGCCACAAGCACATGGTTAGGGACAGCTTGATTTAGCCGCTTAGGCCTGGAATTACTTCCTTGGGCCCTCCTATCCACTGATGCTCAAAGCCTTGGATCCTTTTCACCCTTGCCTTTTGGTTTTAAGGGCTATTGGCTTTTTCTTTTTCTTGATCCAATGATTTCTTGTAAAAGTTTTTTTTGA
>NC_029774.3:53134987-53137034 GCF_000817695.3 Arachis duranensis
CCTTCAAGAATTAATTTCTGACGCTTCAGTTCCTTCAGTTCACATCCTTGCTCTTCCTGTTCCCTTAGGTGCCATGATCTTTAATGAGTTTTAGCTCAGTGATCATGGCAAATCACACCAAACTTAGAGGTTTGCTTGTCCTCAAGCAAAAGAAAAGATAGGAGAGGAATAGAGGGAGAGGCAATTTCGAAATCCAAAAGATATGATGAGTTGAAAAAGATTTCAAAAAGATTTGGATTGGAAAAAGATTTGTGTTTATGAATTAAGATACATTTGATATTTAAAAAAAGGGATTTTAGAAATTAGAGTTTTTAGAAATTAGGATTAAAATTTTTGGAATTGAAGGATGATATTTTGAAACATGTTTATGCAAGAAATCATGAATTGAAACATACAAATTAGAAAATTTGTGAAGAAAAATGAATTTTTACCTCCTCCCCACCATTCTGGCGTTAAACGCCCAAATGCTGCTTGTTTTGGGCGTTTAACGCCCAATTGCTGCTTCTCCTGGGCGTTCAACGCCAAGCTGTTGCTTCTTTCTGGCGTTGAATGCCAGGAAGTCCTTTGTCACTAGGCATTTTTCTAAACGCCCAGGATGCTGTAGTTCTGGCGTTAAACGCCTAGAAGGTGCTTCTTTCTGGCGTTCAACGCCCAGAAGATGCTCCTTTCTGGCGTTTAACGCCTAGATGGCTACCTTTACTGGCGTTGAACGCCCAGTGGGTGCTTCTTTTGGGCGTTCAACGCCCAAAATGTTTCTTACTGGCTTTTTCACGCCAGTGAGCTTCCAAATTCCCTTGTAATTCTGTGAATCCAATCAATTGCTATTTTACCTTGAAGATACTTTGACATATACCTGTAAAAATCAATTAATTAACCAAAACAAATAAAATGAAATTTTGTGATTGACTGGGTTGCCTCCCAGCAACCGCTTCTTTAATGTCGTTAGCTGGACTATTACTGAGCTTTAATTAAGTCTCAGTTTTGAGCATTCTTGCTCAAAATTGCTTTCAAGATAATGTTTAACTCTCTGTCCATTACAAATGAACTTTTTGTTAGAGTCATTATCCTGAAGCTCTACGTATCCATATGGTGATACACTTGTAATTACATATGGACCTCTCCACCGGGATTTTAATTTCCCGGGGAATAATTTGAGTCAAGAATTAAATAGCAGAACTTTCTGCCCTGGCTCAAAGACTCTGGATGACAATTTCTTATCATGCCATCCTTTTGCTTTCTCTTTATAAATTTTTGCATTCTCGAAAGCATTGAGTCTAAATTCCTCTAGCTCATTTAACTGAAGCAATCGTTTTTCTCCAGCCAACTTGGCATCAAGGTTCAGGAATCTGGTTGCCCAGTAGGTCTTATGTTCCAGTTCCACTGGCAAGTGACATGCCTTTCCATACACAAGCTGGTATGGAGAGGTCCCTATAGGGGTCTTGAATGCTGTTCTGTATGCCCACAGAGCATCATCTAAGCTTCTTGCCCAATCCCTTCTATGGTTAATTACAGTCCGCTCCAGGATTCTTTTAAGTTCTCTGTTAGAGACTTCAGCTTGCCCATTAGTCTGTGGGTGATATGGAGTAGCTACCTTGTGGCTAACTCCATAACGAACTAAAACAGAGTAAAGCTGTTTATTGCAGAAATGAGTGCCCCCATCACTGATTAATACTCTAGGACCAAATCTGCTAAAGATGTGTTTCTGGAGGAATTTTAACACTCTTTTAGTGTCATTAGTGGGTGTTGCAATAGCCTCCACCCATTTGGATACATAATCCACTGCCACCAGAATATAAGTGTTTGAGTATGATGGTGGGAAAGGTCCCATGAAGTCAATACCCCATACATCAAACAACTCAATCTCTAAGATCCCTTGTTGAGGCATGGCATAACTGTGAGGCAGATTGCCAGATCTTTGGCAACTATCACAATTAAGCACAAACACTCGGGAATCTTTATAGAGAGTAGGCCAGTAGAAGCCACATTGGAGGACTCTTGTGGCTGTTCGCTCACTTCCAAAATGTCCTCCATACTGTGATCCATGGCA
>NC_029774.3:53137282-53137799 GCF_000817695.3 Arachis duranensis
AGAAGCAACACCCATCTTATAAGTCTGGGTTTTGAATCCTGCTTTGTGAGTAGATATTTAAGAGCAGCATGATCAGTGTACACAATCACTTTTGATCCTACTAAATAGGGTCTGAATTTATCAATGGCGTAAACAACTACAAGTAGCTCTTTTTCTGTGGTTGTGTAATTCTTCTGTGCGTCATTTAGAACATGGCTGGCATTGTAAATGACGTGCAGAAGCTTGTCATGCCTTTGTCCCAACACTGCACCAATGGCATGGTCACTGGCATCACACATTAGTTCAAATGGCAATGTCCAGTTTGGTGCAGAAATGATTGGTGCTGTGACCAATTTAGCTTTCAGAGTCTCAAATGCCTGTAGACACTCCTTATCAAAGACGAATGGCGTGTCAACAGCTAGCAGGTTGCTCAGAGGTTTGACGATTTTTGAAAAATCCTTTATAAACCTTCTATAGAATCCTGCATGCCCTAGAAAGCTTCTGATTGCCTTAACATTGGCAGGTGGTGGTAACTTTT
>NC_029774.3:53137914-53140755 GCF_000817695.3 Arachis duranensis
CCATAAAATGACATTTCTCCCAGTTTAAAACTAGGTTGGTCTCTTGGCATCTTTTCAGAACAAGTGCTAAATGGTTAAGGCATGAGCTGAATGAGTCTCCAAATACTGAAAAGTCATCCATGAAGACTTCCAGAAACTTCTCTACCATATCAGAAAAGATAGAGAGCATGCACCTTTGAAAGGTTGCAGGTGCATTGCACAAGCCAAATGGCATCCTTCTGTATCCAAATACTCCAGATGGACATGTGAATGCCGTTTTCTCTTGATCCTGGGGATCTACTGCAATTTGATTATAACCTGAATATCCATCCAGGAGACCTCCTTCTGCACCATTTCCTTCATGGCTGGATTCAGCCGCCTTTGTGGTTGAACCACTGGCTTGGCGTCACCCTCCAATAGGATCTTGTGCATGCATCTGGCTGGGCTAATACCCTTAAGATCACTGATGGACCACCCAAGAGCTGTCTTGTGTGTCCTTAGCACTTGAATTAGTGCTTCCTCTTCCTGTGGCTCTAGGGTAGAGCTTATGATTACAGGAAAGGTATCACATTCTCCCAGAAATGCATATTTCAGAGATGGTGGTAATGGTTTGAGCTCGGGTTTGGGAGGTTTCTCCTCTTCCTGAGGGATTTTCAGAGGTTCTATTATTCTCTCTGATTCCTCCAAATCAGGCTGAACATCTTTAAAGATGTCCTCTAACTCTGATTCGAGACTCTCAGCCATATTGACCTCTCTCACCAGAGAGTCAATGATATCAACACTCATGCAGTCATTTGGGGTGTCTGGATGTTGCATAGCTTTGACAACATTCAACTTGAACTCCTCCTCATTGACTCTCAGGGTTACTTCCCCTACAAAGCGGGCAAATTGCTTATCCTGTTCCGCTTGGCGAAGTTTTTGAGGATAAGGCATTTTGGCTTTGTATTCCTCAACCTTAGTTGCTGCAGGTTTATTACCTGTAGAAGTGGGTTGGGAAGCCTTTTTAGAAGGGTTATTATCAGCACTTGTATGTGACTGATCTCCCACTGGCGTTTGAATGCCAGGGGTGGAAGCTGGAGTGGCGTTAGATGCCAACTCCTTATCTGTTACTGGCGTCTGAACGCCAGCATCTTTATATAGCATAGAGATTAAGCTTGGATAAGCCAATTTGGAATCTTTGGAGTTCTTGTTTGCAATTATGAAAAGTTCACATGAAATCAGCTGATGAACTTCCACTTCTTTTCCCAATATAATGCAATGGATCATTACTGCTCTTTTAATGGTGACTTCAGAGCGGTTGCTAGTGGGCAATATAGAATGCCCAATGAAGTCCAGCCAGCCTCTGGCGACTGGTTTGAGATATTCTCTCTTGAGTTGATTTGGGATGCCCTTGGTGCTGGTTGTCCACTTGGTTCCAGGGAGGCATATGTCCTCTAGAATCTTGTCCAAGCCCTTATTTGTTCTCATCATTCTCCTATTAAAGGAGACTGTGTCATCTTTTAGCTGAGGTAGCTTAAAGATCTCCCTGATTTTTTCAGGGTCGATGTGAATAATTTTTCCTCTGACCAAGGTCCGATAGTCATAGAGGGCAGTTCTAGATATTCTCTGCCTGTCTGTTTATCACAGATTAGAGTAGAATTCCTGAACCATGTTTCTTTCCACCTTTGTTTCAGGATTAGCTAGGATTTCCCAGCTCCTGTTTCAGATTTGCTCTTGGATCTCCGGATATTCATCTTCTTTCAGATCGAATTTGACTTCTGGGATCATTGATCTTAGACCCATTATTTTGTAGTAATGGTATGAATATTCTTTGGTTAAGAACTTCCCTTGATTCCAAAGTGGTTTTGGAATATTCTCTTTCTTGCCTCTTGGAGTGGTTTGCTTTCCCTTAGGAGCCATGATCTTAGTGGGTGATGCACAAAATTCTGTATGCCAATATTAATGTACTATTTAACACAGCTTCGTATCACTAACCAGCAAGTGCACTGGGTCGTCCAAGTAATACCTTACGTGAGTAAGGGTCGATCCCACGGAGATTATTGGTTTGAAGCAAGCTATGTTTATTTTATTATTCTTAGTCAGGATATTAATTAAAATTATCAGTTGGATTTATTAGAAAAATAAAAGAGTGTGAAATAGTTACTTGTTGTGCAGTAATGGAGAATATGTTGGGGTTTTTGGAGATGCTTTGTCCTCTGAATCCCTGCAACATAATACTTACTCACTTTCATAAACCTGCAACATAATGCTTACTCACTTTCATAAATGCAAGGCTCCTTCCATGGCAAGCTGTATGTAGGGAATCACCCTTGTCAGTGGCTACCTCCCATCCTCTCAGTGAAAACGGTCCAGATGCTCTGTCACAGCACGGCTAATCAGCTGTTGGTTCTCGATCATGTTGGAATAGGATCCATTGATCCTGTTGCGTTTGTCATCACGCCCAGCAATCGCGAGTTTGAAGCTCGTCACAGCCATTCAATCCTTGAATCCTAGTCGGAATACCACAGACAAGGTTTAGACTTTCTGGATCCTCAAGAGTGGCCGCCATCAGTTCTAGCTTATACCACGAAGATTCTGATTAAGAAAGCTAAGAGATAATCATTCAATCTAATGTAGAACGGAGGTGTTTGTCAGGCACACGTTCATGGATTGAGGAAGGTGATGAGTGTCACGGATCATCACCTTCTCCATAATTAAGCGCAAATGACTATCTTAGATAGGAACACGCATGTTTGAAAGGAGAAACAGAAACAATTGCATTAATTCATCGAGATGCTGCAGAGCTCCTCACCCCCAACAATGGAGTTTAGAGACTCATGCCATCAAAGTGTATAAAATTCAGATCTGAAAATGTCATGAGGT
>NC_029774.3:53140977-53142045 GCF_000817695.3 Arachis duranensis
ACGTGTTTTGGGCGCTGAACTCCAACTTGTAACCTGTTTCTGGCGTTGGACGCCAGACAGCAGCATGAAACTGGCGTTGAATGCCAGGTTACGTCGTCTATATTCGCGCAAAGTATGGACTATTATATATTGCTGGAAAGCCCTGGATGTCTACTTTCCAACCCAATTGAGAGCGCGTCAATTGGACTCCTGTAGCGTTAAAAAATCCATTCCGAGTGTAGGGAGGTCAGGATCCAACAGCATCAGCAGTCCTTTTTCAGCCTAACTCAGATTTTTGCTCAGCTCCCTCAATTTCAGCCAGAAAATACCTGAAATTACAGAAAAACACACAAACTCATAGTAAAGTCCAGAAATATGATTTTTGCCTAAAAACTAATAATATTATACTAAAAACTAATTAAAACATGCTAAAATCTACATGAAATTACCCCCAAAAAGCGTATAAAATATCCGCTCATCAGTGGGTATGGCTTAGTGATCATGGATAAACATATTAAACTTAGAGGTTTGCTTGTCCTCAAGCAAAAAAAAGGAAAGGAGAGGGATAGAAGGAGAGCTAATTTCGAATGGTGGATGAGAGGAGGGAGGCCGAATGTTGATTTAAAGGGAGGGGTGGGTTTTCAAAAATAAAAAAAAAGATAAGATAGAAGATATGATTTATAAAAGATAAGTATGATAGGAAAAAGATATAATTTAAAATTAAAAAGTTATGAAAGATATTTGAAAAAGATAAATCTAAATTTTGAGAAGAAAATATGATGAGTTTGAAAAGATTTGAAAAGAATTTAAAAAGATTTGAAAAGAAGTTGATGAGGATTAAAAATTTTTTTTATGTTTATGAATTAAGAAACATTTGATATCTTTTGAAAAAGGGATTTTAGAAATTAGGATTAAAAATTTTTGGAATTGAAGGTTGGAATATTAGAGTTTGGAACATGTTTATGCAAGAAATTATGAATTGAAACATGAAAAATGAAAGAAAATTGAGTTGAAAATGAATTCGCCTCCTCCCTACAAGCCTAGCGTTAAACGCCCAAACGCTGCATGTTTTGGGCGTTTAACGCCCAT
>NC_029774.3:53142056-53161606 GCF_000817695.3 Arachis duranensis
CAATTGATGCTTCTCCTGGGCGTTCAACGCCTAGCTGTTGCTTCTTTCTGGCGTTGAACGCTAGGAATGCCTTTGTTACTGGGCATTTTTCTGAACGCCCAAGACGCTGTAAATCCGATGTTAAACGCCCAGAGGATGCTTTTTTCTGGCGTTCAACACCCAGAAGATGCTTCTTTCTGGCGTTTAACGCCCAGATGGCTATCTTTACTTGCTTTGAACGCCCAGTAGATGCTTCTTTTGGGCGTTCAACGCCCAAAACAGCTCTTACTGGCTTTTTCACACAAGTGAGCTTCCTTTTTGCTGTTTTATCTTCTAAATCCTTCTGTAACTCTGTGAACTCAAGCAATTGCTATTTTACCTTGAAGATAATTGACATAAACCTATAAAAATTAATTAATTAACAATTAAGCTTTGTTAATGGCTGGGTTGCCTCCCAGCAAGCGCTTCTTTATTGTCTTCAGCTGGACTATTA
Organism: Arachis duranensis; assembly: GCF_000817695.3. Classification (NCBI taxonomy): domain Eukaryota; kingdom Viridiplantae; phylum Streptophyta; class Magnoliopsida; order Fabales; family Fabaceae; genus Arachis; species Arachis duranensis. The sequence goes on from NC_029774.3 coordinate 53,142,529, forward strand.
CAGAGCTTTTAATCAAGTCTTAGTTTTGAGCATTCTTGCTCAAATTTTTTTAGGATAATGTTTGACTCTCTGTCCATTAACAATGAACTTTTTGTTAGAATCATTATCCTGAAGCTCCACGTATCCATATGGTGACACACTTGTAATCACATATGGACCTCTCCACCGGGATTTCAATTTCCCGGGGAATAATCTGAACCTAGAATTAAACAGTAGAACTTTCTGCCCTGGCTCAAAGACTCTGGATGACAGTTTCTTATCATGCCATCTTTTTGCTTTCTCTTTGTAAATTTTTGCATTTTCGAAAGCATTGAGTCTGAATTCCTCTAGCTCATTTAACTGGAGCAGTCGTTTTTCTCCTACTAACTTGGCATCAAGGTTTAGGAATCTAGTTGCCCAATAGGCCTTATGTTCCAGTTCCACTGGCAAGTGACATGCTTTTATATACACAAGCTAGTATGGAGAAGTTCCTATAGGAGTCTTGAATGCTGTTCTGTATGCCCACAGAGCATCATCCAAGCTTTTTCCCCAATCCCTTCTACGGTTAATCACAGTCCGTTCCAGGATTCTTTTAATTTCTCTATTAGAGACTTCAGCTTGCCGATTTGTCTATGGATGATATGGAGTAGCTACCCTGTGGCTAACTCCATATCGAACCAAAGCAGAGTAAAGCTGTTTATTACAGAAATGAGTGCCCCCATCACTGATTAGTACTCTAGGGATACCAAATCTACTGAAGATGTATTTCTGGAAGAATTTCAGCACTGTCTTAGTATCATTAGTGGGTGTTGCAATAGCTTCAACCCATTTGGATACATAATCCACTGCCACCAGAATATAAGTGTTTGAGTATGATGGTGGGAAAGGCCCCATGAAGTTAATACCCCATACATCAAACAACTCAATCTCCAAGATCCCTTGTTGAGGCATGGCATAACTGTGAGGTAGATTGCCAGATCTTTGGCAACTGTCACAATTAAGTGCAAACACTCGGGAGTCTTTATAGAGAGTAGGCTAGTAGAAGCCACTTTGGAGGACTCTTGTGGCTGTTCACTCACTTCCAAAATGTCCTCCATACTGTGATCCATGGCAATGCCATAGGATCTTCTGTGCTTCTTCTTTAGGCACGCATCTACGGATTACTCCGTCTGCATATCTCTTGAAGAGATATGGTTCATCCCAAAGATAGTACTTTGCATCTGTGATCAATTTCTTTGATTGCTGCCTACTATACTGTTTGGGTATGAATCTCACAGCCTTGTAGTTTGCAATGTCTGCAAACCATGGCGCTTCCTGAATGGCAAAAAGTTGCTCATCCAGAAAGTTTTCAGAGATCTCAGTAAGAGGGAAGGATGCCCCTTCTACTGGTTCTATTTGGCACAGGTGATCTGCTACTTGGTTCTCTGTCCCTTTTCTGTCTCTTATTTCTATATTAAACTCCTGAAGAAGCAACACCCATCTGATGAGTCTGGGTTTTGAATCCTACTTTGTGAGTAGATATTTAAGAGCAGCATGGTCAGTGTACACAATCACTTTTGATCCTACTAAATAAGATCTGAACTTGTCAATGGCGTAAACCACTGTGAGTAACTCTTTTTCTGTGGTTGTGTAGTTTTTCTGTGCATCATTTAAAACATGACTGGCATAGTAAATAACGTGTAGAAGCTTGTCATGCCTTTGTCCCAACACTGCACCAATGGCATGGTCACTAGCATCACACATCAGCTCAAATGGTAATGTCCAGTCTGGTGCAGAGATGACTGGTGCTGTGACCAGCTTAGCTTTCAGAGTCTCAAACGCCTGCAGACACTCCTTATCAAAGATAAATGGCGTGTCAGCAGCTAGCAGACTACTCAGAGGTTTGGCAATTTTTGAAAAATCCTTTATAAACCTTCTGTAGAATCCTGCATGTCCCAGAAAGCTTCTGATTGCCTTAACATTGGCAGGTGGTGGTAATTTTTCAATTACCTATACCTTAGCTTGATCCACCTCTATTCCCTTTTTTGAAATTTTGTGCCCAAGGACAATTCTTTCAGTCACCATAAAGTGACATTTTTCCCAGTTTAAAACCAGGTTAGTCTCTTGGCACCTCTTTAGAACAAGTGCTAGATGGTCAAGACAGGAGCTGAATGAGTCTCAAAATACTGAAAAGTCATCCATGAAGACTTCTAGAAAATTTTCCACCATATCAGAGAAAATAGAGAGCATGCACCTTTGAAAGGTTACAGGTGCATTGCACAGGCCAAATGGCATCCTTCTGTATGCAAATACTCCGGATGGACATGTGAATGCTGTTTTCTCTTGATCCTGGGGATCTACTGCAATTTGATTATAACCTGAATATCCATCCAAGAAGCAGTAGTATTCATGACCTGCCAGTCTTTCTAGCATCTGGTCTATGAATGGTAAAGGAAAATGATCCTTTCTGGTGGCTGTATTGAGTCTTCTATAATCAATACCCATAGGCCACCCTGTAACTGTTATTGTAGGAACCAGTTCATTTTTTTCATTATGAACCACTGTCATACCACCCTTCTTAGGGATGACTTGGACAGGACTTACCCAGGGGCTATCAGAAATGGGATAAATAATCCCAGCCTCTAGTAATTTAGTGACCTCCTTCTGCACCACCTCCTTCATGGCTGGATTCAGCCGCCTCTGTGGTTGAACCACTGGCTTAGCGTCACCCTCCAATAGGATCTTGTGCATGCATCTAGCTGGGCTAATGCCCTTAAGATCACTGATGGACCATCCAAGAGCTGTCTTGTGTGTCCTCAGCACTTGAATTAGTGCTTCCTCTTCCTGTGGCTCTAAGGTAGAGCTTATGATTATAGGAAAGGTATCACCTTCTCCTAGAAATGCATATTTCAGGGATGGGGGTAATGGTTTGAGCTCGGTTTTGGGAGGTTTCTCCTCTTCTTGAAGAATTTTCAAAGGTTCTATTATTCTCTCTGGTTCCTCCAGATCAGGCTAAGCATCTTTAAAGATATCCTCTAGCTCTAATTTGAGACTCTCAGCCATATTGACCTCTTTTACCAGAGAGTCAATAATATCAACGCTCATGCAGTCATTTTGGGTGTCTGGATGCTGCATGGCTTTGACAACATTCAACTTGAACTCATCCTCATTGACTCTCAGGGTTACTTCCCCTTTTTGAACATCAATGAGGGTTCGGCCAGTTGCTAGGAAAGGTCTTTCCAGAATGAGAGTTGCACTCTTGTGCTCCTCCATTTCCAGCACCACAAAGTCAGTGGGAAAGGCAAATGGCCCAACCTTGACAATCATGTCTTCAATCACGCCTGATGGGTATTTAATGGAGCCATCAGCAAGTTGAAGACATATCCTGGTTGGTTTGATTTCTTCAGTCAAACCAAGCTTTCTGATAGTAGATGCAGGTATTAGGTTGATACTTGCCCCAAGATCACATAAAGCTTGCTTGGTACAAGTACCCTCTAATGTGCATGGTATCGTAAAGCTTCTGGGATCTTTAAGCTTCTCAGGTAAGCTTTTCAGAATGACTGCACTGTATTCTTCAGTGAGGTAAACTTTTTCAGTTTCCCTCCAATCCTTCTTATGACTTAAGATCTCTTTCATGAACTTAGCATAAGAGGGTATTTGCTCAAGTGCCTCTGCAAACGGAATCTTTATTTCAAGAGTCCTGAGATAGTCTACAAAGCGGGCAAATTGCTTATCCTGTTCCGCTTGACGGAGTTTTTGAGGATAAGGCATTTTGGCTTTGTATTCCTCAACCTTAGTAGCTGTAGGTTTATGTGTCTGATCTCCCACTGGCGTTTGAATGCCAGGGGTGGAAGCTGGAATGGTGTTAGACGCCAACTCCTTACCTGTTTCTAGCATCTGAATGCCAGAACTGTGCTTCCTTAGGGTGTTCAACGCCAATTCCTTGCCTGTTTCTAGCGTTGAACGCCAAGACTGAGCATGGGTTGGGCGTTCAACGCCAGCTCTCCACTCCTTTTCTGGCGTTTGAGCGCCAGAATTATTCCTCTCTGGGCTCTGACTGTCCTCAGAGGGATTTTGGGTAGCAGTTTGTTCATTTCTTGGCTTCTTGCTACCTTGAAGTGAGGTATTTAATGTTTTTCCACTTCTTAATTGAACTGCTTGGCACTCTTCTATTATTTGTTTTGATAACTGCTGCTCTGTTTACTTTAGCTGCACTTCCATATTCATATTAGCCATTCTTGTCTCTTGTAATATCTCCTTGAATTCGGCTAGCTGTTTTGTTAGAAAATCTAATTGCTGATTAAATTCAGTAACTTGTTCTGCAGGACTTAGTTCAGCAGTTACTGTTTTAGCCTCTTATTTCATGGAAGGTTCACTGCTTAGATACAGATGCTGATTTCTGGCAACTGTATCAATAAGCTCTTGAGCTTCTTCAATTGTCTTTCTCATGTGTATAGATCCACCAGATGAGTAGTCTAGAGAAATTTGAGCTTTCTCTGTAAGCCCATAATAAAAGATGTCTAACTGCACCCACTCTAAAAACATTTCAAAGGGACATTTTCTTAGCATCTCTCTGTATCTCTCCCAGGCATCATAAAGGGATTCATTATCTCCTTGTTTGAAGCCTTGGATGCTCAGCCTTAGCTGTGTCATCCGTTTTGGAGAAAAATAGTGATTCAGGAATTTTTCTGACAGCTATTTCCATGTCTTTATGCTGTCCTTAGGTTGGTTATTTAACCACCTCTTAGCTTGGTCTTTTACAGCAAATGAAAACATTAACAATCTGTAGACATCCTGATCTACTTCCTTATAATGTACTGTGCCAGTAATTTGTAAAAACTGTGCCAGAAACTCTGTAGGTTCAACTCAAAGCTACTGACTCCGATGGAGGGTATACAGATACTACTCCCGTATGAAGCAGTAGTGGGGTTAGCATATGACCCCAGAGTCCATCTAGACTGTTCATTTCCACTTAGGTCCATGATGGAGAAAGGGAGATGATGTGGATTTATTTTATCATATAAAAAAATTTTTGCAATAATAAAATTAAATAGAATAAAAACTAAGATAAACAATAAAAAATAAAATTAAAAAATATTTTAAAAATTTTTGAAAAAGTGGTTAGGATATTTTTGAAAAAGATGTGATTGTTATTTTTTTATTCTTAAAAGGATAAGATTTTGAAAATTTTGAAATTGAAATATGAAAATTTTATTATATAGTTTTTTTGAAAATTTCGAAATATTTGCTTAAAAATAGTTAGAAAAGATATTTTTTTGATTTTTGAATTTTATGATGAAAGAGAAAAACACACAAAAGACACAAGACTTAAAAATTTTTAGATCTAGTGTTCCTTGTTTTAAAAAATTTTAGAGGAAAAACACCAAGGAACACCAAACTTAAAAATTTTAAGATCAAAACACAAGGAAAACTCAAGAACACCTTGAAGACTCACAAGAACAACAAGAACATGAAGATAGAACACCAAATTTAAAATTTTTAGAAAACCACAATAAAATTTTCGAAAACTCAAGAAAAATTAACAAGAAAATACCAAACTTAAATTTTGGCACAAGATTTCATCAAAGAAAAATTATTTTCAAAAAGATTTTTAAAGAAAAATCAAAGGGGTAATTATTCCCAATAAAATAGACACATTCAAAAAAAATGCATGAACTAAACGGAGAAAAACTATTTTTGAAAAATTGAAGGGACACAAAAAACATGCAATTGACACCAACTTAGAACATGACACTAAACTCACAGAAAAACTAACAATTAATACAAAAAAAAAATATTTTTGAAGAAATTTTTTTTAAAAGGGATAATAAAAGATGCAATTCTACTGACTCTAAACCAAAAAGACTAATTTTTCCTAATCTAAGCAACAAGATTCACCGTCAGTTGTTCAAACTCAAACAATTCCCAGCAACGGCGCCAAAACTTCGTGCACGAAAATTACAATCACGCTTTTTGCAATCTGCATAACTAACCAGCAAGTGCACTGGGTCGTCCAAGTAATACCTTATGTGAGTAAGGGTCAAATCCCACGGAGATTATTGGTTTGAAGCAAGCTATGGTTATCTTATTAATCTTAGTCAGGATACCATTTTAATTGACTTGCAAATAAACAAGAGAGCATGGATTAAATAATACTTATTATGCAGTAATGGAGAATATGTTGGAGTTTTGGAGATGCTTTATCTTCTGAATTCCTGTAACATAATGCTTTCTCACTTTCAAACATGCAAGGCTCCTTCCATGGCAAGCTGTATGTAGGGTGTCACTGTTGTCAATGGCTACTTCCTATCCTCTCAGTGAAAATGGTCCAAATGCTCTGTCACAGCACGACTTATCATCTGTCGGTTCTCGATCATGTCGTAATAGGATCCATTGATCCTTTTGCGTCTGTCACTATGCCCAACACTTGCGAGTTTGAAGCTCGTCACAGTCATCCAATCCTTGAATCCTACTCGGAATACCATAGACAAGGTTTAGACTTTCCGGATTCTCAAGGATGCTGCCAATGGATTCTAGCTTATACCACGAAGATTCTGATTAAGGAATCTAAGAGATACTCATTTAATCTAATGTAGAACGGAGGTGGTTGTTAGGCACACGTTCATGGGTTGAGAATGATGATGAGTGTTACGGATCATCACCTTCTTCATATTGAAGCGCGAATGAACATCTTAGATAGGAACAAGCGTGTTTGATGAGAAAATAGAAATAATTGCATTAATTCATCGAGACGCTACAGAGCTCCTCACCCCCAACAATGGAGTTTAGAGAATCATGCCATCAAAAGCACAAATTTCAGATCTAAAAATGTCATGAGATACAAAATAAGTCTCTAAAAGTTGTTTAAATACTAAACTGGTAACCTAGGTTTACAGAGAATGAGTAAACTAAGATAGATGGTGTAGAAATCCACTTCTGGGGCCCACTTAGTATGTGCTGGGGCTGAGACTTGAGCTTCTCACGTGCTTGGGCTATTTCTGGAGTTAAACGTCAGGTTGTAACCTGTTTCTGGCGTTTAACTTCAACTTGCAACCTGTTTCTGCCGCTGAACGCCAGAATGCAACATGGAACTGGCGTTAAACGCCAGTTTACATTGTTTATCTTCGTTCAAAGTATGGACGATTATATATTTTTGGAAAGCCCTGGATGTCTACTTTCCAACCCAATTAAGAGCGCGCCAATTGGACTCCTATAGCTCCAAAAAATCCATTCCGAGTGCAGGGAGGTCAGAATCCAACAACATCAGCAGTCATTTTTCAGCCTGAATCAGATTTTTGCTCAGCTCCCTCAATTTTAGTCAGAAAATACCTGAAATCACAGAGAAATACACAAACTCATAGTAAAGTCCAGAAATATGAATTTTGCCTAAAAACTAATAAAAATATACTAAAAACTAACTAAACATACTAAAAATTATATGAAATTACCCCCAAAAAGCGTATAAAATATCCGCTCATCAGGACGCTATTTCTTTGGGAGAGAGTTTTATCTTTTCTGGCTTTCTGTGAGATTTAACTCTGTCATTGCCTCCAAAGGATGCCCCTGGAACTTGGTGTGCGTCTTGGGGTTTTCCTTTTGCTGTTTTGTGTGTTTAAGGTCGCGTTTGTCCGAGTTGCTTCCATTTTGTCCGAACTTGTTTTTTGGTTAGTAACCCATTTTCTTTTGTTTGTAGGATTAGTTGGCCATATCATCTCGCAAAAATATTGTCGAGGCGTCCTTTAAGGTTCCTGAGGGGATGTCCGACTGGTTGGACTCCTTGGTGTTGCTGTGTGTATCCATAGCTAATGCGGAATTCTGCACGGAGCTTAGGAAACACCATCGGATATGTAGTAGTGAGAATCAAGAATGCAACTATGAGTTGGTGGCACCCGATTCTGATGACAGGGTCTGTTTTCCTATTCTAACCCAGAGGGAGCGTCCTTTCTTTTATGCATACGATTTCTTCTTTAGACAGATGGATATTACCCTTCCTTTTACTTCCTTTGAGACCGACCTGTTGTGATCTTGTAACGTGGCCCCATCTCAGCTTCATCCGAATTCATGGGGTTTGTCATGAATTCGGTGTTAAGCCCTCTTTAACCCTTTTTATGTATCTATTCGTGTTGACCAAGCCTGGAACTACCAAAAAGAAAGCTTCTTGGATTTTTTTTAGGTCAGCCCAGGGACATAAAGTCTTCTCCATGTATGATGAGTCTTTCTGTGATTTTAAGAATTACATTTTCAAGATCCGAGCTGTTGAAGGAGCTCGTCCTTTCTTCCTGGATGAGAATGGCGAGCCTCGTTTTCCTTTAGAGTGGCAGAGGAATGTAGTTGTGTCTAGGTATACCTGGGAGATGTTAGACGAGGTCGAGCAGGCCTTTGTCACTACTTTGGAGGATATTTGGGGGGAACCTCCTCATCTTGAGACCAAGAAATTTCTGGGGGATCCATCCTTGATTCGTGCTGTGTTGGGTATTTTATAAACTGTGCTCCCATGTCTTTTGTTTTCTGCTTTCCTTTCTGGATATTCATAAGCCGTTGTATTTTTCTTGTTTTTCAGAGATGTCAAAGGATAATGACTCACTGAAGGCCTTTAAGAAGGCGAGGAAGGCTACGGCGGCTCAGAACGTCCCGGCCAAGGTGGTCGAAGAAGGGTCCTCCCAGGTTTTGTCAAAGCCGTCTGTCCCAAGCTCTCCTGGGCTGAGGAGGATGATCCCGACTCCCCGGGTTCATTTGGTCGATCCGCCTCAGACTTCAGTTGGTACCTCTGCTCCTTCAATCGCTTTTCTTCCAAAAAGACCTCGGACAGTCGAGCCGTTTAATCTTGGTGCTCCCGACTTTGATGCAGTTGGGTTTGTAGACCAACAGATTGCTCCCTATGGTGTCATGCCTACCGACTATGTATCCATTCTTCATCATTTAGATTTTATTACTTGGAGTGGTATTATACTGGCATACATGGGAGCGGCTTTATACCAAACTTCTCAAGATCTTCCTATCCATGCTACCAAGGTTTTTATGGAGGAGGCAAAATCAGAGTTTGACCGAATTAAGGGTTTGAAGGAGGAGCTCGAGGTGAAAGTGGCCGAGCTGGAAAAGGAGCTGAAGGGGGAAAAGGCCCGGGCTGTTGGTCTGGCGGCTGCCGCGTAACTGGCCGAGGATACGGCACTAAAACATAAGGATAGCTATGTTACTACTTATAGAGAGATGATGGAGCTCACGAGTAGCTTGGAATCTGTTCAGGCCGATTACACTGAACTTCAAAGTCATCTTGTAGGTAGTGTTACTGCAGCTTATGAGAATTTGAAAGAGCAATTTCGAGTTCTTGCGCCAGATCTTGACCTTTCCCTTATTAGCCTGGACAATATTGTTAAGGATAGTAAGATTGTCCCTGATAATTCTGATGATGATGATGATGATCGTCCTTCACTACCTGCTACCAAGACTTCTGCTGTGCCGACTTCTCCGACTTCTATTGCTAGGATCAATCATCCAGAAGGGGAACCAGGTTGCCAAATCTTGAACCGAGATGATGGAATGGTAGATGCGGTGCCTCTTCAGACTCGTCCTCCTTCACCCCAAGTTGATGCTGCTGAGAAGTCTTCTAATGTTGACTGAGTTTTCTTCCTGTTTAATGTAGATAGCCCGGCTTGTGGGCTTTTGAACTCTTTATCTTGTAAATGGTGTTTTGCTGACTGTTGATACTTCTTTTGGTTGCTTGTTTAGCAACTTTATTTTGAAAAACAAAGTAGTTTCTGAGCTTCCGAGACTGATTTTTGTGGCCTCTAAAGCTTGCTATTATCATAACTTAGTAGTTTTTATATCATGTCTGCTTGCACTCGTCTTGGTACCTTCGTAGGCTGGGATTTTGTCCGACATGATCAGCTTGATTTTTTGGCTTGGTTTTGTTTGTAATCCTCCTTTTTGGACCTCATTTAGGTCTCTTTTGGGGACTATTTTTGTAATTTGTGTGTCCTGGGCCCGACTTCATCATGTCGGGTCCTGTCGAGTTACTTGGTAATCATCTTTCTTGGACCTTGTTCAGGTCTCTTTCGGGGATTACCTTTTGTAGCTTTACATCTTTCTGGGCCGACTTCGTCACGTCGGGTCCTGTCGAGTTACTTGATAATCCTCTTTCTTGGACCTTGTTCAGGTCTCTTTCAGGGATTATCATTGTAACTTATCTTTCTGGGCCGACTTTGTCATGTCGGGCCCTGTCGAGTTACTCGATAATCCTCTTTCTTGGACCTTATTCAGGTCTTTTTCAGGGATTATCTTTGTAACTTATCTTTCTGGGCCGACTTTGTCATGTCGAGCCCTGTCGAGTTACTTGATAATCCTCTTTCTTGGACCTTGTTCAGGTCTCTTTCAGGTATTATCTTTGTAACTTATCTTTCTGGGCCGACTTCGTCATGTTGGGTCCTGTTGAGTTACTTGATAATCCTCTTTCTTGGACCTTTTTCAGGTCACTTTTAGGGATTATCTTTGTAACTTTTGTAGGAGTCTGACTTCATCATGTCGGGCTTTTCGAAGTTATAGTAATACTCTTTTATAGGGTTGGTCAAACCTCTTTCCAGGGCTTTACTTATAACCTGGGTTGTTTGTGGCTGGTCTGACTTTTTGTGCCGGCCAGTCTTTAAGTTATTTTATAGCAATCCATTTTATTAGGACCTCGTCAGGTCCTTTCTATGGATCACTGATAAACCCATATTTCATGAGTTCTTTTGTGATTAATTTGAGTGATTTATTCAATCCTTCACCTACTTATTCACATTAATTGCATGATTTTACTTTCCCTTCCTTATTATGTCATATTGTGAAAAACATGTTTCCTAACCTTTAAAATTAATTGTTTTAATTACCTTTATTTCCATTCGATGCCATGATTAGTGTGTTGAGTAGTCTTAGGTTTTCTAAGGCTGAATGACTTAAAGGATGAAAAAGGAAACATACAAAAATGGAAGGAGAAGGCAAAATGGAGCTTTAAGGAAACTGGTATCCACGCGATCGCATGGACGACGGATCGCGTGCCAGAAGCGAAGAAGCAGCGACGCGGCCGCATGACTGACGCGACCGCGCGCCTCAAGTAGAACACCCACGACGCGGACGCGTGACTGACGCGACCGCATGGCAAGGAAAAGCTCCAGACGACGACCGCGTGCCCCACGCGGCCGCGTGGATCCGAAAATATAACCACCCCAGCCACGCGAACCTCGCCCCATCACCCAGACGCCGCCGCCGACCCGCCACCACCGCCGTACCACCCCCTCCCCTTCTCTCTCCTTCCTTCTTCTTCTCTCCTTCCCTCTCCGCTGCTGCCTACTGCAACCACCGCCCCCTCTTCTGCCACCGCAACGCTGTGCCCCACCACCGCGCCGGACGCCGCCGCGGCCACCTTCTACCCTGTTCCACCCCTTCCGCTTACCAGGTTCCGCAATATGCAGCCCTTTTTATCCGTTCGTCATTTTTCTGTATTCTTTTTCCCGTTTATGTTCATGATTAGGATAGATAGTCTTAGTGGATTTTTAGGTTGTTAGGTAGCTTAGGCTGTGGTTAGTGGATCTAGGTCTATTTACTTGCACTGTTCTTACTTTTGTTTTATCCTATGTGCATCTCTGTGCTGCTATAATCCTAATTCATATGCTACATTTCTTGTATGTTGCTGCTGTTACATTGAGTTTTTATATTTATTTTACATCTATGTACATGCAGCTTTATTTTTAAACTGCTGTGATTGCTGTTTGTTTTCCGGGACAATCCAATTTTAGCCGGAATGCTGCCCAAATTTTTTAAATTTGTTTTCATTCTTGTTTTGGTTTGGCATTTCTAAACTCTGATTTACTCTACTTTACCCAAACCAATTCATGAATGCTATGGCCAGCTTTCTTATCCTTTTTCTTTCCTGGTTCATAAACTGCATTTGTGATTCACTGAAGCTGATGATCAGACAGGGCGCCGTTATTCGCATCTGAAGCTGATGATCAGACAGGGCGCCGACATCCCCTCCGAGCCCGACACACCATCAGAGCCATCAGAGGAGGAGGAGGATGCGCACGAGGAGGAGCCTCACCCCCAGGCGGAGACTCATCAGCAGGCAGGTGCAGAACAGCCTGCACCACACCAGGAGGTCCTACATCAGCTTGAGGCTACAGACCCAGAGATCCCGATCCAGTCCGTCCCTCCTCTACAGCAGCCAGACTCTTAGCCTACCACCACCACAGAGACCCCAGCTACCATCCCTACTAGTGATGAAACTCCTTCACACCCGGCTTGCCCCGATGCTTCATTTTAAGTGTGGGGAGGTCGCCATCTCTGGCGTTTATCTTGGTGAACCACTACATACTTTTCTTTTATGTTGGATACTTTTTTGTATTTTTCTCTTTTTTTCTTTTATTTGTTATTTTCTGAGTACTTATACATTGCTACTTGTGTATTGTTACTCTTTTTTCTGCATTTTGCATTTTTTAGTTCATATTTTAAGTTATTTAGTTCATTAGTTTAGTTGCAATTCTAACTTATTAGTGGATCAATTAGTATAGTTTACCCTTTTGACATAAGATAGCTTAATTATAGCTTAGTTTAAATTGACAAAAATAAATAAAGAGTAAGCTAGGAACTTGAACATAATAAATTTAGATCCATAAAACCTTGTATATATAGCATTACATGATGTAGTTAAACTGACAACATTTTATCAAGGAGAAACATTAAAATTTCAAAGGCAACCCTAAATTACTTTTTACGAGAATAATGAGAATTTTTAAACCTGCATGACATACATAAGTGATAAATGATTTTTCAGCTAGAGAACACATAGCCTGTGAGTTTTGAACTTAACTGTATGGTTACATTCAAACCATAATTTTTATTCCTGTGTGTTCCAACCTTCTTTCTTATTCTGGTGTTCTTTACTTTGTTTTAGTCTATATGTCCGATTGTAGAATATAGGTACATCCCAAAATAATGATTGAGGCCATTATTTGATTTTAGCTCACTTACCCTAGATTAGCCTACCTTTTACATCACATTTGTTAGCCCCCTTGAGCCTTTTAAAACCTCTTTATTCTATTTAGCCAAATTACTAGCCTTAAGCAGAAAAACAAAAGAAAATCCCAAGTGAATCCTTGGTTAGCTTAAGATAGAAAATTATTAATAGAGTAAAATGTGGGAAACCTTATGGGAACATAGTTGATAAAAACAAAAGGTAGAAAAAATTAGAAAGAATAAAGCAACTCAAAAATTTTGGGAAGCATGCTCATGAAAATTCAAATTAATTAAAATTACCATGTGTATTCAAAAAAAAAAGAATGCTCATGAGAAATCAAAGTTAAGTCACCATGTGCAAAAAAAAAAGAGTTATTTTTTCAGTATTTAATAAAGGGGATATAAAAGAATTCCCCAATGCAAAGCAATGCACATGGGATAAAAATAAAAAATTGAAGCATGAGCATGTAACAACAAGTGGGAAAATATGGGAAAATAGGTAAAGAAGTTTTGTTTTACTAAATATGTATGTTAGGTGAGATCTTAGTCTAATTAAGGATTCACTTATTAGCTCACTTAGCCTTATACATATATCATTACCTTTACCTTGACCCCATTACAACCTTAATTAAAGACCTCATGAGTTTTGGTATGACTATGTTCTATAATTGTTGATTGGTTAGACGAAAAACAAAGTTATAGAAGGGAAGAATAAAAAGAAGAATAGAGTGATTAACCCAATAAACACTGAGTGATTAGAGAGTAAACACAAAATCCAGTAAGGGTTCAATAGCTCATTAACATTTATCTCTATTCAAATTAATAATTGTCTTGCAAGTTTTAATGTTTTCTTTCTCATCTCACTTGCGTTATTATTTGAGGGTTAGCTATATATGTATATATAACTCCTTGAGAATGCGAAATAATTTAACTACATGTAAGCTTTATATATGAGTGGATAAATTAGAATTGCATGACTCATTAGATAGATGCATTTAGAATAGGTTGCATTTCATAACATTCCATCACTTTAACCTTAATTATTTACCTTGGATTTAGCATGAGGACATGCTAGTATTTAAGTGTGGGGAGGTTGATAAACCCATATTTCATGAGTTCTTTTGTGCTTAATTTGAGTGATTTATTCAATCCTTTACCTACTTATTCACATTAATTGCATGATTTTACTTTTCCTTCCTTATTATGTCATATTGTGAAAAACATGTTTCCTAAGCTTTAAAATTAATTGTTTTAATTACCTTTATTTCCATTCGATGCCATGATTAGTGTGTTGAGTAGTCTTAGGTTTTCTAAGGCTGAATGACTTAAAGGATGAAAAAGGAAACATACAAAAATGGAAGGAGAAGGCAAAATGGAGCTTTAAGGAAACTGGTATCCACGCGATCGCATGGACGACGCGATCGCGTGCCAGAAGCAAAGAAGCAGCGACGCGGCCGCATGACTGACGCGACCGCGCGCCTCAAGTAGAACACCCACGATGCGGACGCGTGATCGACGCGACCGCATGGCAAGGAAAAGCTCCAGACGACGCGACCGCGTGACCCATGCGGACGCGTGACAGAGGCCACGTATCAGAATTCATAGAATACGCCTCCAGCGATTTCTGAAGCCCTTTTTGGCCCAGATCCAAGCACAGACAGCATAGATTAGAGGTTATAAAGTGGAGGAATGCATCCATTCAGGGAGAGCTCGCCAATTTCTAGTTTTCATGATTTAGATTTAGTTTAGAGAGAGATTCTCTCTCTCTCTCTCTTTAGGATTTAGGATTTCTTCTTATTTTGAGAGTAACTCTGGATCCAGGTTTAATGTTCTTTTATTTTCAGTTTACTTTTATTTATTTATTTTCTTTTAATATTTGAATTGATTTATGAATTATTCCATGTTACAGATCTCTATTTTTAATTAATGATATTTGAAGTATTTTCAGTTAAGATTGTTCTTTTTGATTTAAGTTACTATTGCCTTCCATCTAAGGTCACCTCTATTATTCTAGCAATTTTACTTTTTCCCCTTTTAGTTTTGGTTAAGAAATCAGTAACTCAACAGTTATTAAACTCAACATATTTGATAATCGTTATCTTGCTAATTGAGCTGAACTTAAGTAATCCCAACCTTTTCTTAGAAAATAAATAGGATTCAAAGTTCAATTTAATTAGTCCCTTGACTTTCCTTTGCTTTAGTAAAGGTTGACCAAGTGGAGTTTAGATTCAACTTTCCTTATAGTTGAGAGAGATAACTACGTTGGACCTCCAATTTCTCATACCTTGCCCAAAAGTTTGCTTTACAGTATTTATTCATTTTTAACTGCCATTTAATTTATTTGTCATATAACATATTCCCACCTTATTTCCAAAACCCCAATTTACAAACTCATAACCAATAATAAGAACATACCTTCCTCACAGTTCCTTGAGAAGACGACCCGAGGTTTAATACTCGGTTATCAATTTTAAAAGGGGTTTGTTACTTGTGACAACCAAAACGTTTGTACGAAGGGATTTCTGTCGGTTTAGGGACTATATCTACAACGCGACTGTTTTTATGAAATTATTTACTGGCAAAAATCCAAACGTCAATCACTTTCTATAACTTCTTGCATTATTCTGTTTTCATCTTTGCCGATTTTGTAGAATTTGGGTTGTAACCCTCGTTTGGTCGATCTTTTGATGAATTTGGTTTTCACCTTTGGTCTTTATCGTGATTGCGCAGTTAATTTGGTTTTTACTTTCTGTCGATCTGTAGTTTTGTAATCGAGCGATAAATGTATCAGAATAATGCGACTTGAGCATTTGTAGAGAATCTGAACAAATTTTATTAAAAGAGAATGCAAATATACATGGGGGGTTAATTTCCTAAGTCGGGTGATTTGTAGGTCTTGGCTGGGCGCCTCATTAAAAAACCTTTTTTAGGAAAAAAAGTGCGCCTTGTCCAAGATCTTTTATCATCCCTAGCTATAGTACCTTCTTAGGTTGCAGGCGTGCCATGACCTAGGAAGCTCTCGCCCGTCGAGTTCGGAAAGCCTGTATTAGCCCTTTCCCAGTACCTCTATGACTCGGAAGGGTCCTTTCCAGTTTGCTGCCAGCTTTCCTTTTCCAGGTTGAGTTGTTCCTATGTCGTTTCGAATTAGGATGAGGTCGTCTTCAGCAAAGGCCCGCTGTATTACTTTTCGGTTGTATCTAGAGGTCATTCGTTGTTTCAACGCCTCTTCCCTTATCCGAGCTCTTTCTCGAATTTCTGGAAGTAAGTCGAGCTCTTCCCTTTGAAGTTGGGAATTGGCCTTTTTGCTAAAATGGATTACTCTGGGTAATCCTTCTTCGACCTCCACTGGGATCATTGCCTCCATTCCATAAGCTAATCGGAAAGGTAACTCCTTTGTCGTGGTGGAGTCGTTTGATATGCCCATAGGACTTGCGGGAGCTCCTCAGCCCAGGCTCCCTTTGCATCCTGTAATCTCCGTTTTAACCCTGCTAATATAACTTTGTTAGCAGCTTCAGCTTGCCCATTGGCTTGGGGGTGCTCAACAGAGGTGAATTGTTGTTTTATATTCAAGTCGGCCACTAGTTTTCTGAAGCCTGTGTCTGTGAACTGGGTACAATTGTCTGTAGTGATGGAGTATGGAACTTCGAACCTTGTGACAATGTTTCTATATAGAAATTTTTGACTTCTTTTGAGCTGTGGCGTTGGCAAGGGGTTCTGCCTCGATCCATTTTGTGAAGTAGTCTATTCCTACTCTGAGGAAGTTGACTTGTCCCGATCCTTGAGGAAAAGGTCCAAGGAGATCGAGTCCCTATTTTGCGAATGGCCAAGTTGAGGTCACGCTGATGAGTTCCTCTGGTGGGGCGGTGTGAAAGTTGGCATGTTTTTGACATGGTGAACATGTCCTTACAAATTCTGTGGTTTCTTTTTGTAGAATTGGCCAATAAAATCTTGCCCGAAGCACTTTTTTGGCGAGTGCCTGCGCTCCGAGGTGATTGCCACAAATGCCACTGTGTACTTCTTCTAGGACATCTTTTGTGTTGGAAGTCGGCACACATTTTAGCAGTGGTATTGAAATCCCTCTTTTGTATAGAGTATTATTTATGATGGTATAGTATTGTGCTTCCCGTTTTAACCTCTTTGCCTCTTTCTCATTTGTGGGGAGAGCTTCTGTTCTGAGGTAGTTAATTGTGGGAGTCATCCATCACTGATCGCGACCTGTTATGGCTAGGACTTTTTCTTCTTCTGAGATTGATGGATTATGTAAAATTTCATGGATGAGGCTTCTATTGTTGCCTCCTGGTTTGGTGCTGGCTAGCTTTGAGAGTGCATCGGCCTGGGCATTCTATTCTCAGGGTATGTGATGAATCTCATACTCTCCGAATTGTCCAAGCTGTTCCCTGGTTTTGTCCAAGTACTTTTTCATAGTGGGATCTTTGGCTTGGTAGCTTCCTGCTATTTGTGAAGTAACTACCTGTGAGTTGTTGAAGATGATAAGTTTTTGAGCTCCAACCTCCCTAGCCAGCTTCAAACCAGCTAGTAGTGCCTCATATTCTACTTGATTGTTTGAGGCAAGGAACCCAAATTTGAGGGAGAGTTCGATTTGGGTTCCCTGGTCGCTTTCAATTATTATGCCCGTGTCACTTCCCGTTTTATTTGAGGAACCATCCACATATAGATTCCATTTTATGGGAATTTTCGGTGTGTCCGTGAATTCCGTAATGAAGTCGGCCAGATATTGAGATTTGATGGCCGTCCGAGCTTTGTATTGAAGGTCAAATTCGGACAACTCGACTACCCATTGCAAGATTCTGCCTGCCAAGTCTGTTTTCTGTAAGATTCCTTTTATGGGCTGGTTGGTCCGAACTTTAATGGTATGAGATTGGAAGTATGGGCGAAGTCGTCGTGATGTTAGTATGAGAGCGTAAGCGAACTTTTCTATTTTCTGGTAGTTCAGCTCGGATCCTTGTAATGCTTTGCTGATAAAGTATATGGGTTGTTGCCCGCTGTTGTCTTCTCGGACCAATGCTGAGGCTATTGCCCGATTTTCCACCGCGAGGTACAATATGAGTGGTTCTCCTTCCTGTGGCCGACTTAGTATAGGTGGCCGTCCCAGGAATCTTTTGAAGTCTTGGAAGGCTTGCTCGCATTCCGCTGTCCATTCAAACTCCTTTCCCTTCCTTAGAGTGGCGTAGAAGGGGAGAGATCTTATTGCTGATCCGGCCAGGAATCTGGACAAGGCTGCCTACCTCCCGTTGAGTTATTGTACCTCTTTGACACAAGTCAGACTTTTCATGTCGAGTATGGCCCTGCACTTATCCGGATTTGCCTCGATTCTTCTCTGTGTGATTATAAAACCCAAGAATTTACCAGCTTCTACTGCGAAGGTGCATTTTGCGGGGTTGAGTCGCATGCCGTGTCGTCTTATGGTGTTGAATACTTGTGTCAGATCGGATAATAACATCTCTTCGTTTTGCGTCTTTACTAGCATGTCGTCCACGTATGCTTCCATGACCTTTCCGATGTGATCCGAAAAAACCTTGTTCATTAATCTTTGGTAAGTGGCTCCCGCGTTTTTAAGACCGAAGGGCATGACAATGTAGCAGTAATTTGCCTTTGGGGTTAAGAATGAGGTTTTTTCTTAGTCAGGTGGGTACATTGGGATTTGGTTATATCCCAAGTATGCATCTGTTCATACCCTGTCCGAGCTCCTCCAAATCGGCAAAATCCATGAAAGGTCCGACCTCGTCCCAAGGCCCACACCTGAGGTCGGACCTCGGACAACAAAGCTAAAAAGGCCCATCAAAAGGAACGCAGCCCAAAAACTAAAAGGCCGAAAAGGCCTAGAGAAAGGCGGTTCCACAAAGATAGGGATAAAACTCCCAAAAGATAAGATAAGATAAGAATATCTTATCCAGGGAAGATCACAGCCAACTACTATAAATACACTGGAGCACCCAGGTATAACTCATACTCTAATTCTACTCAATATCTGCTTGGACCCATGCTAACTTAAGCATCGGAGTGTCATTGCAGGTACAACCACCAACCACTCCACATATCAAGCTCGGGTCCCTGACCCCCACCTCGGGCCTCACCAAGACGTCCGAGCTACTCGTTTCAGGTAACCCCCGGAACA
>NC_029774.3:53165603-53166068 GCF_000817695.3 Arachis duranensis
CTCACGAAAGATGCCCAAAATTATACACTAATTCACGGTGTATTATACAGAAGAGGATTCACAAATCCCCTCCTTCGGTGCGTCCCGACCTCAGAAACAAAGAACATCCTCGAAGAAGTCCACGGAGGCATGTGTGGGAACCATCTCGGAGCTCGGGCATTATCTAAAAAGGTAGTCCGAGCCGGCTTCTACTGGCCGACCTTGCAGAAAGACGCAACGGAATTCGTGAAAATATGCTCCCCCTGCCAAAAACACGCCAATTTCCACAAGGCACCACCAGAAGACCTTATCAGCATCACCGCACCATGGCCCTTCGCAAAATGGGGACTTGACCTACTTGGCCCGTTCCCACAAGGACCGGGGCAAGTCAAATACCTCATAGTAGGGGTCGACTACTTTACAAAGTGGATCGAAGCCGAGCCCTTAGCCACCATTACGGCTCAGAAAAGCCGCAAATTCCTATAC
>NC_029774.3:53170050-53181093 GCF_000817695.3 Arachis duranensis
TTTGTTCATACCCTGACCGAGCTCCCCAAACTCGGGAAGTTCATAGAAGGTCCGACCTCGTCCCAAGGCCCACACCTGAGGTCGGACCTCGGACAACAAAGCTAAAAAGGCCCATCAAAAGGAACGCAGCCCAAAAACTAAAAGGCCGAAAAGGCCTAGAGAAAGGCGGTTCCACAAAGATAGGGATAAAACTCCCAAAAGATAAGATAAGATAAGAATATCTTATCCAGGGAAGATCACAGCCAACTACTATAAATACACTGGAGCACCCAGGTATAACTCATACTCTAATTCTACTCAATATCTACTTGGACCCATGCTAACTTAAGCATCGGAGTGTCATTGCAGGTACAACCACCAACCACTCCACATATCAAGCTCGGGTCCCTGACCCCCACCTCGGGCCTCACCAAGACGTCCGAGCTACTCGTTTCAGGTAACCCCCGGAACAGCATCCATGAAGGAGAGGTATTTATATCTGGAGGAGGCATCTACCAGAGCGTCGATGTTTGGGAGCGGGTAAGGATCTTTTGGACAGGCTTTGTTAAGATCGGTATAGTCAATACACATTCTCCATTTTCCGTTTGACTTTTTTACCAATACGACAATAGCAAGCCAAAGCGGGTATTTGACTTCTCTTATGAAACCTGCCTCCAGTAGAGCTCGTACTTGTTCTTCCACAGTTTGAGAGCGTTCTGGTCCTAGCTTTCTACGCCTTTATTGTACCGGCCGAGATCTCGGGTAGACTACTAGCTTGTGGCACATTAGCATGGGATCTATGACTGGCATGTCTGCAGCCTTCCATGCAAAGAGGTCAGCGTTGTCTCATAGAAACTGTATGAGTGATTCTTTGATGTCTCCTTTTAGGAGTGTGCCGATATTGGTTGTTTGGTCCGAGGTATCCCCGATCTGGATTTTCTCTATTTCTCCTTCAGGTTGTGGACGAAGCTCTTCCCGCCTCTGAACTCTACCGAGCTCAATTGTGTGGAATTCTTCTCCTCTGCCTCTGAGGTTTAGACTTTCATTGTAACAGCGGCGCGCCATCCTTTGATCTACTTTTATCGTAGCTATTCCTCCTGCAGTTGGGAACTTCATGCTTAGATGCGGAGTCGAGACTATTGCACTGAGCTGATTTAACGTTGTCCGACATGATATGGCATTGTAGGCTGAACTTACGTCGACTACGATGTAATCTATTTTGAGTGTTCTTGACTGACTTCCTTTTCTGAAAGTTGTGTGGAGTGAGATGTATCCCATCGGTTGAACTGGGGTATCGCCTAGCCCGAACAGGCTGTCTGGATACTCTCTGAGTTCTTTTTCTTCTATGCCGAGTTTGTCGAAAGCCGTTTTGAATAATATGTCGGCAGAACTCCCCTGGTCTATTAGCGTGCGGTGAAGATTTGTGTTTGCCAATATAATAGTGATGACCATGGGATCGTCATGCCCTGATGCGACGCCGGATGCGTCTTCCTTTGTAAAAATGATCGCCGGGATGTCGAGTGCTTCTTCCTTTCCTGCGACGTGATATACGTCTTTGAGATGTCTTTTGCGAGATGATTTGGAGATTTCTCCCCCGGCAAATCCGCCATGTATCATGTGGACATGTATTTCTGGCGTTCGAGATGATCGCGCGGTTGGTCCGACATCTTCTGCTCTTCTTCTTTTTCTTTGTTCATCATCATGGGTGGCCAGATATTGATCTAGCTTTTCTTCTTGTATGAGCTTTTCTATGACATTTTTTAAATTGAAACACTCATTGGTAGAGTGCCCACGGATACGATGCTATTCACAATATTCAGCCCGGTTTTCTCCTCCTTTTTTGCCTTTGAGTAGCCGAGCTGGTGGTATTTTTTCCATGTTGCAAACCTCTCTGTATACATCCACAAGAGACACCCGTAGAGGGGTGTAATTGTGGTATTTTTTAATTTTCTCTCCATGTCGGTCTTCCTTCTTTTTGGAATCTTTATCCTTATCCCGGGGGGTGAACCCGGCCTTCGAGGTCTCTCCTAGTCGGGAGTTTTCCTTCATGTTGATGTACTTTTCCGCTTGTTCCTGCACCTTGTTCAGAGATGTGGGGTACTTTTTTGATATAGATTGACTAAAGGGCCCTTCTCGTAAGCCATTAATGAGGCCCATAATAGTAATTTCTGTTGGCAGGTTCTGTATATCCATGCATGTCTTGTTGAATCTTTCCATGTAGTTGCGCAGGGTTTCCCGTTCTCCTTGTCTGATTCCCAGTAAGCTCGGAGCATGTTTAGCTTTGTCCTTTTAGATGGAGAATCTGGCCAGGAATTTCTTATCCATGTCGTTGAAACTTGAGATGGACCTAGGAGGGAGGTTGTCGAACCATCTAATTGCTGTTTTTGTTAAAGTAGTTGGAAAGGCTTTGCAATGAACTGCATCTGAGGCGTCGGTGAGATACATTCTGTTTCTGAAGTTGCTGAGATGATGGCCGAGATCAGTAGTGCCATCGTATAAGGTCATGTCTGGAAGTTTAAAGTCCTTTGGGATTTTCATCTTCATGATCTCCTTGGTGAATGGGTCTTGCTCCTTGCGGATGCTATCTTCGGGAGTGGATCGGCTGGCTTTCGTCTTGACATCGGCTTCAAGTTTTAGGAGTTTGTTCTCCAATTCCCCGGCATCACCTTATTTCCTTTTGTAGGTCCTTCTCGGCCTCTCGTTGGCGTAGGGCTTCTTCCTCATGTTGTTTTAACCGGTCTTGAAATGCATCCATGGCTCCCTCGTTTGGGGAGTTCTTCTTGTTGTTGATTTGGAAAGTATCTTTTGGGGTGGCATCCGCATTTTTATGTGGCGTTCTTTCCTCTAGATCTGAGGTGTGGTCATTGTCATGGTTGTCTGCTGATGAGCGGATATTTTATACGCTTTTTGGGGGTATTTTCATGTAAATTTTAGCATGTTTTAATTAGTTTCTAATATAATTTTATTAGTTTTTAGGAAAAAATCATATTTATGGACTTTACTATGAGTTTGTGTATTTTTCTATGATTTCAGATATTTTCTGACTGAAATTGAGGGAGCTGAGCAAAAATCTGAGTTAGGCTGAAAAAAGACTGCTGATGTTGTTGGATCCTGACCTCCCTGCACTCGAAATGGATTTTTTGGAGTTACAGGAGTCCAATTGACGCGCTCTCAATTGGGTTGGAAAGTAGACATCTAGGGCTTTCCCGCAATATATAATAGTCCATACTTTGCACGAAGATAAACGACATAAACTGGCGTTCAACGCTAGTTCCATGTTGCAGTCTAACGTCCAGCGCCAGAAACAGGTTACAAGTTGGAGTTCAACGCCCAAAACACGTTACAACCTGGCGTTCAACTCCAGAAACAGCCCAAGCACGTGAGAGGCTTAAGTCTCAGCCCCAGCACACACCAAGTGGGCCCCAGAAGTGGATTTCTGCACTATCCATCTTAGTTTACTCATTTTCTGTAAACCTAGGTTATTAGTTTAGTATTTAAACAACTTTTAGAGACTTATTTTGTACCTCATGACATTTTCAGATCTGAATTATATACTCTTTGATGGCATGAGTCTCTAAACTCTATTGTTGGGGGTGAGGAGCTCTGCAACGTCTCGAAGAATCAATGCAATTACTTCTGTTTTCCATTCAAACATGCTTGTTCTTATCTAAGATGTTCATTCGTGCTTAACTATGAAGAAGGTGATGATCCGTGACACTCATCACCTTCCTCAATCCATGAACGTGTGCCTGACAACCACTCCCGTTCTACATCAGATTGAATGAGTATCTCTTATATTTCTTAATCAGAATCTTCGTGGTATAAGCTGGAATTGATGGCGGCATTCATGAGAATCCGGAAAGTCTAAACCTTGTCTGTGGTATTCCGAGTAGGATTCTGGGATTGGATGACTGTGTCGAGCTTCAAACTCGCGAGTGTTGGGCGTGATGACAAACGCAAAAGAATCAATGGATTCTATTCTGACATGATCGAGAACCAACAGCTGATTAGCCGTGCTGTGACAGAGCATTTGGACCATTTTCACTGAGAGGATGGGAAGTAGCCATTGACAACGGTGACACCCTACATATAGCTTGCCATGGAAGGAGCCTTGCTTGTGGGAAGAGGATTACAAGAGAAAAGCTGAAATAAAGCAGACAAAGCATCTCCAAAAACTCCAACATATTCTCCATTATTAAAATAACAATTATTTATTTTATGCTCTTTTATTTTTTTAATAATTTAAACTGATGATTTTAATTGATATCTTGACAAAGAATAATAAAATAAACATAGCTTGCTTCAAACCAATAATCTCCGTGGGATCGACCCTTACTCACGTAAGGTATTACTTGGACGACCCAGTGCACTTGCTGGTTAGTGGTACGAGATCATAAGAAATCTTGATTTTGATATTGGGATTAAAATTTCGTGCACCAAGTTTTTGGCGCCATTGTCGGGGATTATTCGAGTTTGAACAACTAAAGGTTTATTTTATTGCTTAGATTAGGAATAATTTATTTTTGTTGCTATAGAGTCATTAAATTTTGATTCCTTTATTCCCTTTTCAAAATTTTTTAAAGATATTATTTTTCTTTATCAAATTTTTAATTTTCATGAGTTTAGTGTTTTGTTCTAAGTTTGGTTTTTTCTTGTCAATCTTTTTATAATTTTCGAAAATTTTATTGAAGTTTTCTAAAAATTTTTAAGTTTGGTGTTCTTTCTTTTGTTCTTGTGTTCTTGTGAATCTTTTGTTCTTTCTTGTATTTTGATCTTAAAATTTTTAAGTTTGGTGTTCCTTGGTGTTTTTCCTCCAAAATTTTCGAAAATAAAGAGCATTAGATCTAAAAATTTTAAGTCTTGTTTCTTTTATGTGTTTTTCTCTTTCATCAAAAAAATTCAAAATTCAAAAAAAATATCTTTTCTAACTAATTTTAAACTATATTTTCAAAATTTTTTATATAAAAAATTTCAGATTTCAATTTCAAAATTTTTCAAATCTTATCCTTTTAAGATTTCAAAAAAAATTATTTTATCTTTTTTCAAAAATATCCTAACCACTTTCTCTCTCCTCACTTTTTCGAAAATCTTCATAAAATATTTTCAAATCCTTATTAATTTTTATTTTTTTCTTATTTTTATTTCGGTTTTTATTTTATTTTATTTTATTTCGAAAATAATAATAATAATAATAAATAAACAATATCAACATCCATATCATCTCCCTTGCTCCATCATGGAACTAAGTAGAAATGAACAGTCTAAAAGGACCCTGGGGTCACATGCTAACCCCACTACTCCTTCATATGGGAGTAGTATCTGTATACCCTCCATCGGAGTCAGTAGTTTTGAGTTGAATCCTTAGCTCATCATCATGGTGCAACAAAGTTGCCAGTATTCCGGTCTTCCACAGGAAGAACCTACAGAGTTTCTGGCACAATTTTTACAAATTGCTGACACAGTACATGATAAGAAATTAGATCAGGATGTCTACAGATTATTTCTGTTTCCATTTGCTGTAAAGGACCAAGCTAAGAGGTGGTTAAATAACCAACCTAAGAACAGCATAAAGACATGGAAACAGCTGTCAGAAAAATTCCTGAATCACTATTTTCCTCCAAAACGGATGACACAGCTAAGGCAAAGCATCCAAGGCTTCAAACAAGGAGATAATGAATCCCTTTATGATGCCTGGGAAAGATACAGAGAGATGCTAAGAAAATGCCCCTCTGAAATGTTTTCAGAGTGGATGCAGTTAGACATCTTCTACTATGGGCTTACAGAAAGAGCTCAGATTTCTCTAGACCACTCAGCTGGTGGATCTATACACATGAGAAAGACAATAGAAGAAGCTCAAGAGCTCATTGATACAGTTGCCAGAAATCAGCATCTGTACCTAAGCAGTGAACCTTCCATGAAAGAAGAGGCTAAAACAGTAATTGCTGAAATAAGTCCTGCAGAACAAGTTACAGAATTCAATCAGCAATTGGATTTTCTAACAAAACAGTTAGCCGAATTCAAGGAGATATTACAAGAAACAAGAATGGATAATATGAATATGGAAGTATAGTTGAAGCAAACAGAACAGCAGCAATCAAAACAAATAACAGAAGAGTGCCAAGCAGTTCAATTAAGAAGTGGGAAAATATTAAAAACATCACTTCAAGATAGCAGGAAGCCAAGAAATGAGCAAACTACCCAAAATTCCTCAGCAAGAGGAGAAACCTCCTAAACTCGAGCTCAAACCATTACCTCCATCCCTGAAATATGCATTTCTGGGAGAAGGCGATACCTTTCCTGTAATCATAAGCTCTACCTTAGAGCCACAGGAAGAGGAAGCACTAATTCAAGTGCTAAAGACACACAAGACAGCTCTTGGGTGGTCCATCAGTGATCTTATGGGCATTAGCCCAGCCAGATGCATGCACAAGATCTTATTGGAGGGTGACGCCAAACCAGTGGTTCAACTACAAAGACGGCTGAATCCAGCCATGAAGGAAATGGTGCAGAAAGAGGTCACTAAATTACTAGAGGCTGGGATTATTTATCCTATTTCTGATAGCCCCTGGGTAAGCCCTGTCTAAGTCGTTCCTAAGAAGGGTGGCATGACAGTGGTTCATAATGAAAAAATGAACTAGTTCCTACAAGAACAGTTACAGGGTGGCGTATGTGTATTGATTATAGAAGGCTCAATACAGCTACCAGAAAGGATCATTTTCCTTTAGACCAGATGCTAGAAAGACCAGCAGGCCATGAATACTACTGCTTCCTGGATGGATATTCAGGTTATAATCAAATTGCAGTAGATCCAAAAGATTAAGAGAAAACGGCATTCACATGTCCATCTGGAGTATTTGCATACAGAAGGATGCCATTTGGCCTGTGCAATGCACCTGCAACCTTTCAAAGGTGCATGCTCTCAATTTTCTCTGATATGGTGGAAAAATTTTTGGAAGTCTTCATGGATGACTTTTCAGTATTTTGAGACTCATTCAGCTCCTGTCTTGACCATCTAGCACTTGTTCTAAAGAGATGCCAAGAGACCAACCTAGTTTTAAACTGGGAGAAATGTCACTTTATGGTGACTGAAGGAATTGTCCTTGGGCATAAAATCTCGAACAGAGGAATAGAGGTGGATCAAGCTAAGGTAGAGGTAATTGAAAAATTACCACCACCAGCCAATGTTAAGGCAATCAGAAGCTTTCTGGGGCATGCAGGATTCTATAGGAGGTTTATAAAGGATTTTTCAAAAATCGCCAAACCTCTAAGTAATTTGCTAGCTGCTGACACGCCATTTATCTTTGATAAGGAGTGTCTGTAGGCGTTTGTCTGAAAGCTAAGCTGGTCATAGCACCAGTCATCTCTGCACCAGACTGGACATTACCATTTGAATTAATGTGTGATGCCAGTGACCATGCCATTGGTGCAATGTTGGGACAGAGACGTGACAACCTTCTACATGACATTTACTATGCCAGTCATGTTTTAAATGACACACAGAAGAATTACACAACCACAGAAAAAGAGCTGCTTGCAGTGGTTTACGCCATTGACAAGTTTAGATCCTATTTAGCAGGATCTAAAGTGATTGTGTACACTTATCATGCTGCTCTTAAATATCTACTCACAAAGCTGGATTCAAAACCCAGACTTATCAGATGGGTGTTACTTCTACAAGAGTTTGATATAGAAATGAGAGACAGAAAAGGGACAGAAAACCAAGTAGCAGATCACCTGTCCCGAATAGAACCAGTAGAAGGGGCGTCCCTCCCTCTCACTGAGATCTCTGAAACCTTTCCAGATGAGCAACTGTTTGCCATCCAGGAAGTGCCATGGTTTGCAAACATTGCAAACTACAAGGCAGTGAGATTCATACCCAAAGAGTACAGTAGGGTGCAATCAAAGAAATTAATCACAAATACAAAGTACTATCTTTGGGATGAACCATATCTCTTCAAGAGATGTGCAGACGGAGTAATCCGTAGATGTGTGCCTAAAGAAGAAGCGCAGAAGATCCTATGGCATTGCCATGGATCACAATATAGAGGACATTTTGGAAGTGAGCGAACAGCCACAAGAGTCCTCCAATGTGGCTTCTACTGGCCTACTATCTATAAAGATTCCCGAGTGTTTGTACTTAATTGTGACAGCTGCCAAAGATATGGTAATCTGCCTCACAGTTATGCCATGCCTCAACAAGGAATCTTGGAGATTGAGTTGTTTGATGTATGGGGCATTGACTTCATGGGACCTTTCCCACCATCAAACTCAAACACTTATATTCTGGTGGCAGTGGATTATGTATCCAAATGGGTGGAGGCTATTGCAACACCCACTAATGACACTAAAACAGTAAGCTATTGCTACACCCACTAATGACACTAAGACAGTGTTAAAATTCCTCCAGGAACACATCTTCAGTAGATTTGGCACCCCTAGAGTACTAATCAGTTATGGGGGCACTCATTTCTGCAATAAACAGCTCTACTCTGCTTTGGTTCGTTATGGAGTTAGCCACAGGGTGGCCACTCCGTATCACCCACAGATAAATGGGTAAGCTGAAGTCTCAAATAGAGAACTCAAAAGAATCCTGGAACGGACTGTAATTAACCATAGAAGGGATTGGGCAAGAAGCTTGGATGATGCTCTGTGGGCATACAGAACAGCATTCAAGACCCCTATAGGGACCTCTCCATACCAGCTTGTGTATGGAAAGGCATGTCACTTGCCAGTGGAACTGGAACATAAGGCCTACCGGGCAACCAGATTCTTGAACCTTGATGCCAAGTTAGCTGGAGAAAAATGATTGCTCCAGTTAAATGAGCTAGAGGAATTTAGACTCAATGCTTTCGAGAATGCAAAAATATACAAAGAGAAAGCAAAAAAATGGCATGATAAGAAATTGTCATCCAGAGTCTTTGAGCCAGGGCAGAAAGTTCTGCTATTTAATTCTAGGCTCAGATTATTCCCCGGGAAATTGAAGTCCCGGTGGAGAGGTCCATATGTGATTACAAGCGTGTCACCATATGGATACGTAGAGCTTCAGGATAATGATTCTAATAAAAAGTTCATTGTTAATGGACAGAGAGTCAAACATTATCTTGAAGGCAATTTTGAGCAAGAATGCTCAAAACTGAGGCTTGATTAAAGTTAGTAATAGTCCAGCTAATGACAATAAAGAAGCGCTTGCTGGGAGGCAACCCAGCCATTTACAAAGTTTATTTGTTAATTAATTTATTTTTTACAAGTATATGTCAAGTATCTTCAAGGTAAAATAGCAATTGCTTGAATTCACAGAGTTACAAGGGAATTTGGAAGCTCACTGGCATGAAAAAGCCAGTAAAAAACATTTTGAGCGTTGAACGCCCAAAAGAAGCATCCACTGGGCGTTTAACGCCAGTAAGGATAGCCCTCTGGGCGTTGAACTCCAGAAAGAAGCTCTTTCTGGGCGTTTAACGTCAGAATTACAGCATCCTGGGCGTTCAGAAAAACGCCCAGTAACAAAGGACTTCCTGGCGTTCAACGCCAAAAAGAAGCAACAGCTGGGCGTTGAACGCCCAGAAGAAGCAGCAATTGGGCGTTTATACATGCAGCGTTTGGGCGTTTAACGCCAGAATGGTGGGGAGGAGGTAAAATTCGTTTTTCTTCACAAATTTTCTAATTTTTATGTTTCAATTCATGATTTCTTGCATAAACATGTTTCAAAATATCATCCTTCAATTCCAAAAATTTTAATCCTAATTTCTAAAAACCCTAATTTCTAAAATCCCTTTTTCAAAAATATTAAATGTATCTTAATCCATAAAGACAAATCTTTTTCCAATCCAATCCAACTCTTTTTTTTAAGTTTTTCAAAACTAATTTATCTTTTAAAATCTTCTTTCAAAATTAAAATTAAAATTTATCTTTTCCAAATATAATTAACATTTTTATTTTTAAATTATATCTTTTTCTTATTATATTTATCTTTTTTAAATCATATCTTCTATCTTATCTTAAAATCTATCATATCCTCTTATCTTTTATAAAGAGCAGTGATGATTCACTGCATCATGTTGGGAAGAGAAGTAGAAGTTCATCAACTAATCTCGTGTGAACTCTACAAAATAGCAAACAAGAACTCCAAAGATGCCAAATTGGCCTATCCAAGCTTAATTTCTATGCTCTGCAAAGATGCTGGAGTAAGGATGGGAATAACTGAGTATATCTCGGTTGAGCGGCCAATCACTAAAACATCAATGGAAAGACAACAGCTGCAGGATGACCCAATCAAGAGGAGAGCACAAGAATTCCTCCCAGAACTCCCTCAATTCGAATATTGGGAGCATCTTGAGGCATCTATTTCCAAGTTGCAAGAAGCTATGAACCAAATAAAGGAAGAACAGAATAATCAAAGTAGCATGCTTTGCAAATTGCTTAGGGAACAAGAGGAGCAAGGGCGTGACTTGAGGGAGCTGAAGCGTCAGAAATTAATTCTTGAAGGACCAAGCACCCCATAGACTAGAGGAACATCCACTTCCCAAATACAGGTTGTTGAGTTCTAATTTTATCTTTAACTCTGTGATAGTGTTATTATAGAAATTTACCTTAGAAGTTATATAGGAGTAGTAGTAATTAGCATATTTATTTTGGTTTTATTTCCAATTAAGTTATAATTTATTTTTCTCATCATCATCAAACATGAATAAAATAGTAGATTTTTTAGAATAAAGAAGTAATTTATATTTTTCGAGTTCTTAATAAGAAAAATTATAATTAATTATATGTGGTGGCAATACTTTTTGTTCTCTGAATGAATGCTTGAACAGTGCATATTTTTTTATCTTGAATTTTATGAATATTGGCTCTTGAAAGAATGAGGAACATGAAAAATATTATTGCTGATCTGAAAAATCATGAATTTGATTTTTGAAGCAAGAAAAAGCAGTGAAAAAAAAAAGCCAATAGCCCTTAAAACCAAAAGGCAAGGGTAAAAAGGATCCAAGGCTTTGAGCATCAGTGGATAGGAGGTCCCAAGGAAGTAAATCCAAGCCTAAGTGGCTAAACCAAGCTGTCCCTAACCAT
>NC_029774.3:53181169-53182182 GCF_000817695.3 Arachis duranensis
TCTGAAAAGGTTCACTCAGTTATGTGTCTGTGGCATTTATGTATCCGGTGGTAATACTGGAAAACAAAGTGCTTAGGGCCATGGCCAAGACTCATAAAGTAACTGTGTTCAAGAATCAACATACTACACTAGGAGAATCAATAATACTATCTGAATTCTGAGTTCCTATAGATGCCAATCATTCTGAATTTCAAAGGATAAAGTGAGATGCCAAAACTGTTTAGAAGCAAAAATCTACCAGCCGCGCTCATCTAACTAAATTCTGAGCTTCACTTGAAACTCTGAGATATTATTGCTTCTTAATTTCTTCTCATCTTGTTTTATTTATCTAGTTGCTTGAGGACAAGCAACAGTTTAAGTTTGGTGTTGTGATGAGCGGATATTTCATATGCTTTTTGGGAGTATTTTCATGTAGATTTTAGCATGTTTTAATTAGTTTCTAATATAATTTTATTAGTTTTTAGGCAAAAATCATATTTCTGGACTTTACTATGAGTTTGTGTATTTTTCTATGATTTCAGGTATTTTCTAACTGAAATTGAGGGAGCTGAGCAAAAATCTGAGTTAGGCTGAAAAAGGACTGCTGATGTTGTTGGATCCTGACCTCCCTGCACTCGGAATGGATATTTTGGAGCTACAGGAGTCCAATTGATGCGCTCTAAATTGGGTTGGAAAGTAGACATCCAGGGCTTTCCAGCAATATATAATAGTTCATACTTTGTGCGAAGATAGATGACGTAAACTGGTGTTCAACGCCAGTTCCATGTTGCAGTCTGGCGTCCAGCGCCAGAAACAGTTTACAAGTTGGAGTTCAACGCCCAAAACATGTTACAACCTAGCGTTCAACTCCAGAAACAGCCCAAGCACGTGAGAGGCTTAAGTCTCAGCTCCAGCACACACTAAGTGGGCCCCAGAAGTGGATTTCTGCACCAATTATCTTAGTTTACTCATTCTCTGTAAACCTAGGTTACTAGTTTAGTATTTAAACAACTTTTAGAGACTTATTTTGTACT
>NC_029774.3:53182275-53188959 GCF_000817695.3 Arachis duranensis
AGCTCTGCAGCGTCTCGATGAATTAATGCAATTACTTCTGTTTTCCATTCAAACACGCTTGTTCTTATCTAAGATGTTCATTCGCGCTTAACTATGAAGAAGGTGATGATCCATGACACTCATCACCTTCCTCAATCCATGAACGTGTGCCTGACAACCACCCCCGTTCTACATCAGATTGAATGAGTATCTCTTAGATTCCTTAATCAGAATCTTCGTGGTATAAGCTGGAATTGATGGCGGCATTCATGAGAATCCGGAAAGTCTAAACCTTGTCTGTGGTATTCTGAGTAGGATTCTGGGATTGGATGACTGTGTCGAGCTTCAAACTCGCGAGTGTTGGGCGTGATGACAAATGCAAAAGAATCAATGGATTCTATTCCGACATGATCGAGAACCAATAGCTGATTAGCCATGCTGTGACAGAGCATTTGGATCATTTTCACTGAGAGGAAGGGAAGTAACCATTGACAACGGTGACACCCTACATATAGCTTGCCATGGAAGGAGCCTTGCGTGTGGGAAGAGGATTACAAGAGAAAAGCTGAAATAAAGCAGACAAAGCATCTCCAAAAACTCCAACATATTCTCCATTATTAAAGTAACAATTATTTATTTTATGCTCTTTTATTTTTCTAATAATTCAAACTTATAATTTTAATTGATATCCTGACTAAGAATAATAAAATAAACATAGCTTGCTTCAAACCAATAATCTCCATGGGATCGACCCTTACTCACGTAAGGTATTACTTGGACGATCCAATGCACTTGCTGGTTAGTGGTACGAGATCATAAGAAATCTTGATTTTGATATTGGGATTAAAATTTCATGCACCATCTGCCATGGTAATGGGATGACATCCAGGTTCCCCGGAAATGGTGCCAATGTTCCAGGGTTACCTGAAACGGTAGGTCGATCTCGGATGAGATCTTCTGTAATGATCAGAGTTGCTGCGTCCGATTTGTTGGACTTGGTGGCGGTGCTGATTCCTTCGTCCCCACATGGTGGAGGGTAGCTGTAAGGGACTCCGATGCTTAAGTTAGCAAGGGTATTAAACAGGTATTGAGTAGAATCAGAGTATGCGTTATACCTGGGTGCTCCAGCGTATTTATAATAGTATAGAGTGACCTTCTTGGATAAGATAAGTTAGTTATCTTATCTTATCTTTATCTTTTGAGTGAGGTCATCTTATCTTCAAAGGAACCGCCCTTCTCCCTGCGGGTTTGGACTGCCTTGGGCTTTGGTACACGGTCCTCTGTTAGGGCTCTTCTTTGGGCTTTCCTGTTGACTTGGCCGAGCTCTCTGAGAAGAGGTCGGGTCATCCTGACCTGAAGAGGTCGGTCGCTTTGTCTGTAGAACATCCCGGGTCGGACAGCTAGACCCAGGGTATGAATAGTTGGGTTCCCATTATTTAACAACAATGATTTTTAGTCCCATTTTAGCAGTAGTCTCTTTGCTTTTATCCTTTAACAAACCTTTAGTGAAAGGGTATACTAAATTTTCTTGAGATCCTACATAGGTAATGGTAATTACACCATCCTCTATTAATTGCCTCACAAACTCATGTCTCAAGCGTATATGTCTAGACTTTCCATTATAAATTTTATTATATGCTCAAAATATAGTTGATTCACTATCACAGAAGATTAAAATGGTTGTCATTTACTATGGCCATAACTTTATATCATTGGTGCGCGAAAATAGAACTCGCACAACTTTACCGGCAAGTGCACCGGGTCATCCAAGTAATACCTCAGGTGAGTGAGGGTCGATCGCACAAGGATTGTTGGATTGAGCAAGCAATAGATATCTTGCTAGGCATAGTCAGGTAAACAGTGAAGGATGGTCGTAGATGTTTATTTTTCTGGATTAAAATGTCTCACCAACTATTATAACAATGGGTGATTCATTCTATGGCAAATCATAAGTGATTAAAACCTAATCTCTTAGTGATTTAATCTCCTCTAATCCTACTAAAACACCACAGACAAGGTTAGTTAATTCAGATCAGAGGGTGAAGTTTAGAAAACTAGTTTGGTGCCACAAAAACCTCAATTACCCAAAGCTAATAGGATTTTATGTCAAATATCCGACTAGTTCACGTAATTAGCAGTTTAGGAGGAGTGTTTTCAAGTTGTAGCTCAAGAGAGATATCTCTCTCGAAAATCATAAGAGCTTATGTAGAATAAGGGTCATTTTCTCGTTCCACCCAGATTCATAAGATTAAGAACAAAAATAACACCTTAGAATTGAATCAAACATTAATTAAAATGGAAGAATAACAGTTCTAATCCATAGAAATAAACAAAGCTCCTAATCTTAACCAGGAGATTTAGTTGCCCATAACTTCACAAAGAAAAACAGGTTTCGGAAAAAGATGTGGAAACAGAAGGATTCCAAAACCTAGGTGGTCTCCTCCTTAAATACTAACTTAATAATAAATGCTAAACCTAAAAGATATTATTTTAAAAAATTACAAAGATTAAATAAGATAATCCTAAGAAGTGCTAAATCCACTTTGGAGGCTTAATAGATGTGAAACGGACAGCTAGCTGGCGTTCAATGCCAAGATTGGGCGTTGAACACCCAAAGAGGAGTGTGC
Organism: Arachis duranensis; assembly: GCF_000817695.3. Classification (NCBI taxonomy): domain Eukaryota; kingdom Viridiplantae; phylum Streptophyta; class Magnoliopsida; order Fabales; family Fabaceae; genus Arachis; species Arachis duranensis. The sequence continues at coordinate 53,184,882 of NC_029774.3, forward strand.
GCTTCTAACTCTAGCCCCCTTGCTGGCATTGAACGCTAGGTTGGGTGTTCAGTGCCCAAGGGGGAGTTGGCAGCTTTTTCATTTCTTGCTCCAAGCTTCTCCAAACTGCTCCAAATTTTACCTAAAACCATAAAAATACAAGAAATCCAAAGGTAAATTTTGCACTAAATTATACTAAAACTTAATAAAATCTAACTAAAAGCAATATAAAAATAACTAGAAAAGGGGTATAAGATGCTCATGCATCACAACACCAAACTTGAACTCTTGCTTATCCTCAAGTAGCCAAAAACAAAATAGGACTAAGGAAGTGAAAAATACACAAGATTAGAGTTATCAATCATGCACACTCTATTTCTGAATAGCTTTGGCATTTCACTATCCTTTGACGCTCATAAACATTATCATTCTTTAAAACTATAGCTCGGATGATATTATTGATTCTCTTCTTTAGGTTATTGTTGATTCTTGAACATAGCTTTTATTTCTTTTGGTGCTTTGCACTTTTGAGCCTAGCCGTGACTCTAAGTGTTTTGTTTTCAAGCTTTACTTGATACATAAACACCATGGTGCACGAAATTGTGATCCTAATGGCGCCAACAACTTGGTACGCACAATTGTAATATCACTCTTTTTCACAACTTTGCACAACTAACCAGCAAGTGCACTGGGTCGTCCAAGTAATAAACCTTACGTGAGTAAGGGTCGATCCCACAGAGATTGTTGGTATGAAGCAAGCTATGGTCATCTTGTAAATCTCAGTCAGGCGGATTCTAATGGTTATAATGGTTTTTGAATATAAAGATAAATAAAGCATAAAATAAATATAGAGATACTTATGTAATTCATTGGTGGGAATTTTAGATAAGCGCATGAAGATACTGTGTTCCTTCTGAATCTCTACTTTCCTACTGCTTTTATCCAATCATTCTTAATCCTTTACATGGCAAGCTGTATGTTGGGGGATCACCGTTGTCAATGGCTACTTTCTGTCCTCTCAGTGAAAATGGTCCAGGTGCGCTGTCACCGCACGGCTAATCATCTGTTGGTTCTCGATCAGGTTGGAATAGAATCCAGTGATTCTTTTGCGTCTGTCACTACACCCAGCACTCGCGAGTTTGAAGCTCATCATAGTCATCCCTTCCCAGATCCTACTCGGAATACCACAGACAAGGTTTAGACTTTCCGGATCTCAGGAATGGCCACCAATAATTCTAGCTTATACCAGGAAGACTCCGATCTTTCAGAATGGAGGCTAAGAGATACATGCTCGATCTAAGGTAGAACGGAAGTGGTTGTCAGTCACACGTTCATAGGTGAGAATGATGATGAGTGTCACAGATCATCACATTCATCATGTTGAAATGCAGTGAATATCTTAGAATAAGAATAAGCATGAATTGAATAGAAAACAGTAGTAATTGCATTAATACTCGAAGAACAGCAGAGCTCCACACCTTAATCTATGGTGTGTAGAAACTCCACCGTTGAAAATACATAAGTGCAAGGTCTAGGTAGGGCAGAATGGCCAGCCTCCCCAAATAGCATGTGAATTCAAAAATAGGGAAAAAGACCCCTAGTACAATAGTAAAAAGTTCTATTTATACTAAACTAGCTACTAGGGTTTACAGAAATAAGTCTAAGTGCAGAAATCCACTTCCGGGGCCTACTTTGGTGTGTGCTTGGGCTAAGCTTGAGCTTTACACGTGTAGAGGCTTCTCTTGGAGTTAAATGCCAAGTTGTAATGTGTTTTTGGCGTTTAACTCTGGTTTGTGATGTGTTTCTGGCGTTTTACTCCAGAATGCAGCATGGAACTGGCGTTGAACGCCAGTTTGTGTCATCTAAACGCGAATAAAGTATGAACTATGATATATTGCTGGAAAGCCCTGGATGTCTACATTCCAACGCAATTGAGAGTGCGCCATTTGGAGTTCTGTAGCTCCATAAAATCCATTTCGAGTGCAAGGAGGTCAGAATCCAACAGCATCTGTAGTCCTTTTTCAGCCTCCTATCAGATTTTTGCTCAGGTCCCTCAATTTCAGCCAGAAAATACCTGAAATCATAGAAAAACACACAAACTCATAGTAGAGTCCAGAAATGTGAATTTTTCATAAAAACTAATAAAAACATACCTAAAAGAAGCTAGATCCTACTAAAAACTACCTAAAAACAATGCCAAAAAGCGTATAAATTATCCGCTCATCACAACACCAAACTTAAATTGTTGAAAATCAAATAGGATAAAAAGAAGAGAATATACTATAAATCCCAAAATATCAATGAATATTAGTTCTAATTAGATGAGCAGGACTTGTAGCTTTTTGCTTCTGAACAGTTTTGGCATCTCACTTTATCCTTAAAAGTTTCGAATGATTGGCATCCATAGGAACTCAAAGTTCATATAGTGTTATTGATTCTCGTAGTTAAGTATGTTGATTCTTGAACACAGCTACTTTTATGAGTCTTGGCCGTGGCCCTAAGCACTTTGTTTTCCAGTATTACCACCGGATACATAAATGCCACAGACAAATGATTGGGTGAACCTTTTCAGATTGTGACTTAGCTTTGCTAAAGTCCCCAGCTAGAAGTGTCCAGAGCTCTTAAGCACACTCTTTTTGCTTTGGATCGCGACTTTAACCACTCAGTCTCAAGCTTTTCACTTGGACCTTCATGACACAAGCACATGGTTAGGGACAGCTTGATTTAGCCGCTTAGGCCTGGATTTTATTTCCTTGGGCCCTCCTGTCCATTGATGCTCAAATATTTGGATCCTTTTTACCCTTGCCTTTTGGTTTTAAGGGCTATTGGCTTTTTCTGCTTGCTTTTTTCTTTTTTTTCACAGGCTTTGTTCTTCACTGCTTTTTCTTGCTTCAAGAATCAATTTTATGATTTTTCAAATCATCAATAACATTTCTCTTTTTCATCATTCTTTCAAGAGCCAACAATTTTAATATTCATAAACAACAAGATAAAAAATATGCACTGTTCAAGCATTCATTCAGAAAACAAAAAGTATTGTCACCATATCAATATAATTAAACTAATTTCAAGGATGAATTCAAAAGTTATGTACTTCTTGTTCTTTTGTATTAAAAACATTTTTCATTTAAGAAAGGTGAAGGATTCATGGAATTATTCATAGCCTTAAGACATAGTTACTAGACACTAATGATCATGTAATAAAGACACAAACATAGACAAACATGAAGCTCAAAAACCGAAAAACAGAGAGATAAGAACAAGGAAGTTAAGGAATGAGTCCACCTTAGTGATGGTGGCGCCTTCTTCTTAAAGGACCAATGGTGTTCTTGAGCTCCTCTATGTCTCTTCCTTGCCTTTGTTGTTCCTCCCTCATAGCTCTTTGATCTTCTCTAATCTCATTGAGAATGATGGAGTGTTCTTGGTGTTCCACCCTTAATTGGTTCATGTCATGACTCAATCCTTATAGAGAAGTGTTGAGTTGTTCCCAATATTTGTTTGGAGGAAAATGCATCCCGTGAGGCATCTCAGGGATTTCTTGATGATGAGCTTCCTCATGCGTCTCTTGAGATTCATGTATAGGCTCTCTTGTTTGCTCCATCCTCTTCTTAGTGATGGGCTTGTCCTCTTCAATGAGGATGTCTCCTTCTATGATAACTTCAGCTAAGTTGCATAGATGGCAAATGAGATGAGGAAAAGCTAGCCTTGCCAAGGTAGAGGGCTTTTTGGCTACTTTGTAGAGTTCTAGAGAGATGACTTCATGAACTTCTACTTCCTCTCCAATCATGATGCTATGGATCATGATGGCCCAATCCACAGTTACTTCGGATCAGTTGCTAGTGGGGATGATGGAGCGATGGATGAATGATGAGCGGATAATTTATACGCTTTTTGGCATTGTTTTTATATAGTTTTTAGTAAGTTCAAGCTACTTTTAGGGATGTTTTCATTAGTTTTTATGTTAAATTCACATTTCTGGACTTTACTATGAGTTTGTGTGTTTTTCTATGATTTCAGGTAAATTCTGGCTGAAATTGAGGGACTTGAGCAAAACTCTGAAGAAGGCTGACAAAAGGACTGCTGATGCTGTTGGAATCTG
>NC_029774.3:53189080-53190584 GCF_000817695.3 Arachis duranensis
GTTCAACTCCAAGAAAAGCCTCAGCTCGTGGATAGATCAAGCTCAGCCCAAGCATACACCAAGTGGGCCCCGGAAGTGGATTTATGCATCAATTACTTACTCATGTAAACCCTAGGAGCTAGTTTATTATAAATAGAACATTTATCTGTTGTATTAGATATCTTTTGACCACTTTAAGTCTTTTATCATTCGGTCACTTGATCATGAAGAGGGCTGGCCATTCGGCCATGCCTGAACCTTTTACTTATGTGTTTTCAACGGTGGAGTTTCTGCATACCATAGATTAAGGGTGTGGAGCTCTGCTGTACCTCAAGTTTCAATACAATTATTATTACTTTCTATTCAATTCTCTTTTATTCTCATTCCAAGACATACGTTGCACAACACTTTGATGAATGTGATGATCCGTGACACTCATCATCATTCTCACCTATGAACGCGCGTGATTGACAACCACTTCCGTTCTACCTTAGGCCGGGCGCATATCTCTTAGATTCCCCAACAGAATCTTCGTGGTATAAGCTAGATAGATGGCGGCATTTATGAGGATCCGGAAAGTCTCACCTTGTCTGTGGTATTCCGAGTAGGATTCCGGTAATGAATGACTGTGACGTGCTTCAAACTTGCAACCTGCTGGGCGTTAGTGACAGACGCAAAAGAATCAAGGGATTTTATTCCAGTAGGAGCGGGAACCAACCGGTGATTAGCCGTACTGTGACAGAGTGCGTGAGCATTAGTTTTCACTGCGAGGATGGGATGTAGCCATCAACCATGGGTGATGCCTCCAGACGATTAGCCGTGCGAGTGACAGCCGCATAGGATCATTTTCCCGAGAGGATTGAAAGTAGCCACAGCTGATGGTGAACCCCTATACAAGGCTTGCCATGGAAAGGAGTAAGAAGGATTGAGTAGAAGCAGTAGGAGAGCAGGCGTCCTTGAGCCATGCAACATCTCCATCCGCTTATCTGAAATTCCCACCAATGAATCTGCATAAGTCTTCTATCCTTTTATTTAATCTATTCTTTTATCTTTATTTTCGAAACCATAAACCATTTTAATCTGCCTGACTGAGATTTACAAGGTGACCATAGCTTGCTTCATGCCAACAATCTCTGTGGGATCGACCCTTACTCACGTAAGGTTTATTACTTGGATGACCCAGTACACTTGCTGGTTAGTTGAACGGAGTTGTGAATTTAACCAAGAGACACAGTAGTTTTTGTGTATATGCCAAAGAGCCAATATTGATGATCACAACTTCGTCCACCAAGTTTTTGGTGCCGTTGCCGGGGATTGTTCGAGTATGGACAACTGACGGTTCATCTTGTTGCTCAGATTAGGTAATTTTCTTTTCAAAAACTTTTTCAAAATTTTTCTTTTCTTTTTCGTTTCTTCACAAATATTTTCGAAAAAAAAAATTAATTAATAAAAATACAAAAAAATTAATAAAATCATAAAAATAAAAAATATTTTGTGTTCTTGTTTGAGTATTGTGTTAATTTTA
>NC_029774.3:53194846-53195064 GCF_000817695.3 Arachis duranensis
CCCATATAGCCGAATCCATCTCCCCTCACTCACCTCCATTCTCTTCTTCTTCTTCTTCTTCTCTTCTTTTCTTTCTTGCTCGAGGGCGAGCAATATTTTAAGTTTGGTGTGGTAAAAGCATAGCTTTTTTTTGCTTTTCCATTACCATTAATGGCACCTAAGGCCAGAAAAACCTCAAAGGGAAGACAAAAGCTTCCACCTCTGAGTCTTGGGAAATG
>NC_029774.3:53195117-53195656 GCF_000817695.3 Arachis duranensis
AAGCCGTCATAGCTCAGTGGTAGAACATGTGGCTGCAAATCAAGAGATCCCTGAGATACCTCAGGGGATAAGTTGTCCTCCACACAAATATTGGAAGCAACTAAGGGTAGAAACACCAAAATTACTAGGAATCATTCAACAGAAGCAAGGAAGAGACATAGAGGAGCTCAAAAAGCACCATTGGACCTTCAAGAAGACGCCACCCCCACTAAAGGTGGAGTCATTCCTTGTTCTTTATTTCTTTCTGTTTTCGGTTTTTAATATTATGTTTATCTATGTTTTGTGTCTCTACTTCATGATCATTAGTATGTAACCATGCCTTAAAGCTATGAATAAAATCTATTAATCTTTCACCTCTCTTAAATGAAAAATGTTTTAATTCAAAAGAACAAGAAGTACATAAATTTCGAAATTATTATTGAATTTAATTTAATTATATTGATGTGGTGGCAATAATTTTTGTTTTCTGAATGAATGCTTGAACAGTGCATATTTTTGATCTTGTTGTTTATGAGTGTTATAATTGTTGGCTCTTGAAA
>NC_029774.3:53198386-53219682 GCF_000817695.3 Arachis duranensis
CAATGGTTATGAAAAAACAAAAAAGCTATGCTTTTACCACACCAAACTTAGAATGTTGCTCGCCCTCGAGCAAAAGAAGAAGGAATAGAAGAAGAAGAAGAAGATATGGAGGAGAGGGAGAGAGGTGTGGGTTTCGGCCAAGGGGGAGAAGAGAGGGTACTGTTGTGGGAAAATGAAGAAGGATGGAGGGGTTTATATAGTGGAGGGAGAGGGGTTTGGGTTTGGTTATTTAGGGTGGGTTTGGGTGGGAAAGAGATTTTGAATTTGAAGGTAGGTGGGATTTGTGGGGAAGAGTGGATGGATGTGATTGGTGAAGGGGTAATGGGGAAGAGAGATTGAGGTGATTGGTGAAGGGTATAGTGTTATTGGATTGTGTGAAGAAGAGAGAAGTGGGGTAAGTGGGGATCCTGTGGGGTCCACAGATCCTGAGGTGATCTTGTGGTGTCCATAGATCTTGAGGTGTCAAGAATTTCTCATCCCTGCACCTTTTAGGTGTGTAAAACGCCCTTTGTATGCAATCCTGGCGTTTAACGCTAGATTGATGCTTGTTTTTGGCGTTAAACGCCCAAATGTAGCTTGTTTCTGGCGTTTAACGCCAGCTTGATGCTTGTTTCTGGCATTAAACGCCAGCTTGATGCTTGTTTCTGGCGTTAAATGCCAGACAGATGCTTGTTTCTGGCGTTTAAATGCCAGACAGCTCTTCCTTCAGGGTGTGCTTTTTTCTGCTGTTTTTATTCTGTTTTTAATTTTTGCAATTGTTTTGTGACTCCACATGATCATAAACCTAATAAAACATAAAAGAACAATAGAAATATAGATAATTAAAAATTGGGTTGCCTCCCAATAAACGCTTCTTTAATGTCAATAGCTTGACAGTGAGCTTTCATGGAGCTTCACAGATGTTCAGAGCATTGTTGGGACCTCCCAACACCAAACTTAGAGTTTGAATGTGGGGGTTTAACACCAAATTTAGAGTTTGGTTGTGGCCTCCCAACACCAAACTTAGAGTTTGATTGTGGGGGATTTGTTTGACTCTGTATTGAGAGAAGCTTTTCATGCTTCCTCTCCATGGTTGCAGAGGAAAATCCTTAAGCTTTAAACACAAGGTAATCCTCATTCAATTGAAGGACTAGCTCTCCTCTGTCAACATCAATCACGGCTCCTGCTGTGGCTAGGAAGGGTCTTCCAAGGATGATGCATTCATCCTCATCCTTCCCAGTGTCTAGGATTATGAAATCAGCAGGGATGTAAAGGCCTTTAACCTTCACTAACACGTCCTCTACCAATCCATAAGCTTGTTTTATTAACTTGTCTGCCATCTCTAATGAGATTCTTGCAGCTTCTACCTCAAAGCTCCTCAGTTTCTCCATTACAGAGAGTGGCATAAGATTTATACTTGACCCCAGGTCACACAGAGCCTTCTCAAAGGTCATGGTGCCTATGGTACAGGGTATTAAGAATTTACCAGGATCTTGTTTCTTTTGAGGTAAAGTTTGCTGAATCCATGTATTTAGTTCACTAATGAGCAAGGGAGGTTCACCTTCCCAAGTCTCATTACCAAACAACTTGGCATTCAGCTTCATTATGGCTCCTAGATATTGAGCAACTTACATTTCAGTTACATCTTCATCCTTTTTAGAGGAAGAATAGTTCTCAGAGCTCATGAATGGCAGAAGGAAGTTTAATGGAATCTCTATGGTCTTTATATGAGCCTCAGATTCCTTTAGGTCCTAAATATGGAACTTCTTTCTGTCTGGGGACATCCCATGAGATCTTTCTCATTGGGATTCACGTCCTCCCCTTCCTCCTTGGATTCGGCCATTTTGATAATATCAATGGCCTTGCACTCTCTTTTTGGATTCTATTCTGTATTGCTTGGGAGAGCACTAGAGGAGTTTCAGTGATTTTCTTACTCAGTTGACCCACTTGTGCCTCCAAGTTTCTAATGGAGGACCTTGTTTCGTTCTTAAAACTTAAAGTGGCCTTAGATAGATCAGAGAATATGTTTACTAAGCTAGAGGGGCTTTGCTCAGAATTCTCTGTCTGTTGCTGAAAAGATGATGGAAAAGGCTTGCTATTGCTAAACCTGTTTCTTCCACCATTATTAAAGCCTTGTTGGGGTTTTTGTTGATCCTTTTATGAGAAATTTGGATGATTTCTCCATGAGAGATCATAGGTGTTTCCATAGGCTTCACCCATGTAATTCACCTCTGCCATTCCAAGGTTCTCAGGATCATAAGCTTCTTCTTCAGAAGATGCTTTTTTAGTACTGTTGGATTCATTTTGCATTCCATTCAGATTCTGAGAAATCATGTTGACTTGCTGAGTCAACATTTTGTTCTGAGCTAGTATGGCATTTAGAGCATCAATTTCAAGAACTCTCTTCCTCTAAGGCATCCCATTACTCACAGGATTCCTTTCAGAAGTGTACATGAATTGGTTATTTGCAACCATGTCAATGAGTTCTTGAGCTTCTGCAGGCGTTTTCTTTAGGTGAATGGATCCACCTGCAGAATGGTCCAGTGACATCTTAGAGAACTCAGATAGACCATCATAGAATATATCCAAAATGGTCACTCTGAAAGCATGTCAGAAGGACACTTTTTGGTCAACTACTTGTATCTTTCCCAAGCTTCATAGAGGGATTCACCATCTTTTTGCCTGAAGGTCTGAACATCCACTCTAAGCTTGTTCAACTTTTGAAAAGGAAAGAACTTGGCCAAGAAGGCCGGGACTAGCTTATCCCAAGAGGGACTAGCTTATCCCAAGAGTCCAGGCTATCTTAAGGTTGTGAGTCTAACCATGTTCTAGCTCTGTCTCTTACAGCAAAAGGGAAAAGCATGAGCCTGTAGACTTCAGGATCTACTCTATTTGTCTTAACAGTATCATAGATCTGCAAGAACTCAGTTAAAAACTGATAGGGATCTTCTGATGGAAGTCCATGAAACTTGTAGTTTTGTTGCATTAGAGCAACTAGTTGAGGCTTCAGCTCAAAATTGTTTGCTCCAATGGCAAGGATTGAGATGCTTCTTCCATAAAAATTGGAAGTAGGTGTAGTATAATCACCAAGCATCCTCCTTGCATTGCTGTTGGGTTCGGCCATGTCTCTTTCTTTTTCGAGATTCTTTGTAAGGTTTTCTATGGATTGTTGTGCTTTAGCTTCTCTTAGCTTCTTCTTCAGAGTCCTTTCAGGTTCAGGATCTGCTTCAACAAGAATGTCCTTGTCCTTGCTCCTACTCATATGAAAAAGAAGAGAACAGAAAAGAAGAGGAATCCTCTATGTCACAGTGTAGAGATTCCTTTATGTGAGTTGAAGAGAAGAAGAATAGAAGAGGAAAAATTTGAACACAGAGAGAGAAGAGAAGAGGGTTCAAATTACGAGTAGAAGAGAAGTGTTAGTAATTAAATAAATAAATAGAAGAAGATGAGAGGGAGAGAATTTTGAAAATTGTTTTTGAAAAATGGTTAGTGATTTTTGAAAATTAAGAGAAGAAATAAAATTAAAATTAAAATTTGAAACAATTAATTAAATAAAAAGATTTTTGAAAAAGGGTGAGGAATTTTTGAAAATTAGAGAGAGAAAAGTAGTTAGGTGGTTTTGAAAAAGATAAGAAACAAACAAAAAGTCAATTAGTTAATTGAAAAAGATTTGAAAATCAATTTTGAAAAGATAAGAAGTTAGAAAAGATTTTGAAATTGATTTTGAAAAAGATATGATTGAAGAGATATGATTGAGATTTGTTTTAAAAAAGATTTGAAAAGGTAATTAAAAAGATTTGATTTTTAAAATTAAAATTGATTACTTGACTAACAAGAAACTAAAAGATATGATTCTAGAATTTAAAGATTGAACCTTTCTTAACAAGAAAGTAACAAACTTCAAAATTTTTTTGAATCAATCACATTAATTGTTAATAAAGTTTTCGAAAATTATGAAATAAAATTAAGAAAAAGATTTTGAAAATCAATTTTTTTTAAAATTTTCGAAAAATAATAAGAAAAATGAAAAAGATTTGATTTTTGAAAAAGATTTTGAAAAGATAGGATTTTTAAAAATGAAATTTTGAGTTGACTAACAAGAAACAACTTATTTTAAAAAAATTTTACTAAGTCAACCCAAAGATTTCGAAATTTATGAGAGAAATAAGGAAAAGATATTTTTTGATTTTTTTGAATTTAATGTGGAAAGAGAAAAACAACAAAATGACTCAAGACATAAAAATTATGAATCAAAACAACTAATGCATGCAAGAATACTATGAATATTAAGATGAACACCAAGAACACTTTGAAGATCAAGATGAACATCAAGACTTATTTTTGAAAAATTTTCAAGAGAGGAAAACATGCAAGACACCAAACTTAGAAATTTTCAATGCTTAGACACTATGAATGCAAAAATGCATATGAAAAACAACAAAAGACACAAAACAAAAAAAATATGAAGATCAAACAAGAAGACTTATCAAGAACAACTTGAAGATCATGAAGAACTCCATGCATGAGTTTTTCGAAAATATTTTTGAGGAAAAAATAAAAAATATGCAATTGACACCAAACTTAAAAATTGACTCTAGACTCAAACAAGAAACACAAAATATTTTTGATTTTATGATTTTATAATTTTTTTTGGATTTTTTTTCGAAAACTACTTTTAGGAAACCAAAAAAGAAGAAAAATTTTAAAAAGATTTTTGAAAACTTTTTGAAAAGAAAATTACCTAATTTAAGCAACAAGATGAACTGTCAGTTGTTCAAACTCAAACAATCCCCGGCAACGGCACCATAAACTTGGTGCACAAAATTGTGATCTCAATGGCGCCAACAACTTGGTACGCACAATTGTAATATCACTCAAGAAAATCCATTTTGAGTGCAGGGAGGTCAGAATCCAACAGCATCTGTAGTCCTTTTTCAGCCTCCTATCAGATTTTTGCTCAGGTCCCTCAATTTCAGCCAGAAAATACCTAAAATCACAGAAAAACACATAAACTCATAGTAAAGTCTAGAAATGTGAATTTTTCATAAAAACTAATAAAAACATCCCTAAAAGTAGCTAGATCCTACCAAAAACTACCTAAAAACAATGCCAAAAAGCGTATAAATTATCCGCTCATCACACCACAAGCACTTAATTGAGGGAACCTTTTGGATTCGACTTTTACTTTGCTTTTATTCCCAGACAGTGATGCTCAGAGTCTTAGGCGTACTCTTTACAGCATTGGGACTTTAAGTGTTCAGTTTCATGGGTTTCTTGATCAGTAGCGGAGCTTGAAACAAAATTTTTGGGGGGCAAAAATTTAACATAAAAATTTAATAATAATATTTATATCAAAATAAAATTTATAAATATAATTATTCTTTAAGTTTGTTACGTACTAATAAGATAATAAATAAATACTTCTACAAATAAAAAATATAAAATAGTTTATAATGGTACTCTTCGAGTTTTTAATGACTTAAAATCTTCAATAATTGAATCAGAACTAAACTTTTCAGCAATTTCTTTGTCAATGTAAATAACCAAACTATCTGCAAGAAAGTCGTCTTCCATCTTGTTTCTTAACCTTGTCTTTATTATTTTCATTGTTGAAAATGATCGCTCTGTGGTAGCTGTAGAAACTAGAAGAGTTAATATCAGACAAATCAATCTATCAATCAAGTAATACACTTTTGACTTTTTTTTCTGCTAAACATCTACACAGTTCATGAATAGTTGACAAATTCTTCATTTTTGGATGCTGACAAACATCAAGAATAAAATGCTGAAGCTGAAAAGGCAATTAATCTTCTCTTGTTCAGTAAAATGTTTGGGATAGTAGCTGTCAACAAGAGTAGAAATCTTAGCAATGTCAAAATTTTTGTAAGCATCCTTAGGCATGAGAGTAGAGCTCAGACTTAGTAGATCCATTGCTTGATCATTAAATCTGCTATTTAACTCTTGTAATTACTTATCAATTGTGACTAAAAATATCTCCACTCTAAAATAATGCTCAACTATAATATGATATTTTGGTGACATGAGCGTCCTTGCCTTGCAACATAAGAAGCAGTTAAATCAGGAATTAGAATATCATATTGCTCACAAAATGATTCCACATTTTTAATAATTCCTCCCATCTGTCATCTCTCATGCTTTGGATAAGTGTTTTTATAGAATAAACTAGTTGCACAACATTAACTATGTCTTGAGACTGCTTTTGTAAAGCTTGACAAAGAATATCAGTTATTCCCATAATATCTTTCATCAAATGCCAGATCAACACAAACTCAAATGAGGTCAGGGTATTGGACCTTTTTTATTTTTCTTTTTTTTATTTCAAATTTTTTTTGTTGTTTCTTTTGCTTCAAGAATATTTTTTTAGTATTTCAGAGAATCAATAATATTTCTCTAAGTTCCTATTTCTCAAGAACCAATATACTCAACTTCAATATCAAATATGCACAGTTAATTCATGCATTTAGAAAATAGAGAAAAGACCACCACATCCAAAGTAAATGGAATAACTCATAATATAACTCAAGATCTTATGCATCTTACTACTTCTTTTTCAATAGATTTTTCTTTTTAAGCTTGATGTGGAATACATAAGACATCTTTAAATAAAATAAAAAATAAACTACTACTAGAAAATAAAGTAATCTTAAGAGTGATCATGCAACTAGAATAGAAAATAGATAAAAATGAAATACTAGGAAAACAGAGATAAAATAAAGATACGGAGAATAGACCTAGACCACCTCAATGATGGTGGCTATTGCTCCCTCTAGAGAATCCTTTGGAACGTTTAAGCTCCTTAATGTCACGCCCATACCTCCTCTGCTCCTCCATCAGTCTCCTTTGATCTTCCATCATCTGATGGAGGATAGCAAATTGGTCCTAATGCTCTAGCCTCAGCTAATCCACTGATGATGTTAGCTCCCCTAGAGATGTAGTCAACTGCTCCCAGTAGTCTCGGGAAGCGAAGTACATCCCTTGAGGCATCTCCAGAATATCCTGTGGAGGTGGTGGAACGACCTCTTACTGTGGTCCTTGTGCAAGCTCCCTGGCGTGCTCCACACCCTTTCTTGTGATGGGTCTCTCCTATTCAATCAGGGTATCTCCCTCTATGTAAGCTCCAGCTGCTGCACATAAGCGGTGAATGAGATGAGGAATACCAGCATTGCTTGAGTGGAGGGCTTATCAGCTAGTTTATAAATCTCTTGAGGGATCACTTCATGTACCTCCACCTTGCTGCCAAGCATGATGCAGTAGATCATCATTGCTCTCTTGACTATAACCTTAGAGCGGTTACTTGTAGGGATGATCGAACGTTAGATGAACTCCAACCATCCCCTAGCAATTGGCTTAAGGTCAAGCCTACACAGTTGGTAAGGCCGGCCTTGAGCATCCCTCCTCCACTGAGCTCTAGGCACACATATGTCAGCAAGAACTTGCTCCAACCTTTGGTCAGTATTGACCCTTCTAGTGTATGAGTGAGGGTTATTTCCTGGCTCTGAAAACTGTAGCACCACCATCGCACTCTCGGGGCTGAAATCTATGATATGCCATCTGACCATGATGCACTAGTTTTTTGGCTCAGAGTTCACGCTTGAATCATGCTTCTTTGTGACCCAGGTGTTGGCATAAAATTCCTGCACCATCAGGACTGGGCATTGAACGGCATATGGGGATCCCTTTTTTTCTGGCGTTCAACGCCATGGATGGGCATTGAACGCCCTTGGGGGACTAAAAGTTGGTCCTGGACTGCTCCTATCTGGATGTTAAATGCCTAAGCTTCCATCCCTCTTCTGGCACTGAATGCCGGTTTTGGCATTCAACGCCAACAAGGGGCATCCTCCAGTGTGTTCTATTTTCCTGGTACGCGTTCCTATTTCTGTTCTAAGTGCTACACATGATCACAAATGTTAAAAATATGAGGAAAACTATGAAAATCAACAGAAAATAAAAGGAAATGAAGTCAAACTCAAATAAACAAAAATAACATAAAAGAAAATAAAAGTAAACTATAGGATACGTATGGTTGGGTTACCTCCCAATAAATGCTTCTTTACTGTCATTAGCTTGACAGACAGCTCCTTTTACAGAGGTTCATAAGAGCTCAGATCTTCACCCCTCATGGTGAACTTCCTTCCTGTGCTCTCGTGAATCAGTTCAACATGCTTCAGAGATAGGATCCGGTTCACAGTGTATGGTATTACTGGACTTCTGGTGAAGACAACTCTCATGCCAGGTGAGAAGTCTTCAGTGGGAATCTTCTTGTTTCTCCAGCCTTTTGGTACTTTCTTCTTGGTGCCTCCTTCTTCAATGGTTGTGGTGAGTGTCCAACACCAAACTTAGGTTTGATATCAAGGGGTTCTATATGGCTTTGCACTGTGAGAGAAGGTTAAAACACTAAGTGTTGTATTGTAGTACCTCCATTATTAGAGAGAGAGAGTGAGGGTTGGGCATCTTAAACATTATATGGTCCTCTCATAATCTTAGAAGTAACTCTCCTTTCTCAACATCAATCAAGGCCTTTCCAGTGGCTAGGAAGGGCCTTCCTAGGATGATGGAGTCGTTCTTTTCCTCTCCAGTGTCAAGGATCACGAAGTATGCAGGGAAGTAAAGGTTTTCAACCTTTACAAAGACATTCTCCACCATTTCATATCACGCTTCAGGGACTTGTTTGTCATCCCTAGTGAGATCCTTATGGGCTGTACCTATGGATTCCCAGCTTTTTCATCACAAAAAGAGGCATCAAATTTATGCTTGATTCAAGGTCGCATAATGGCTTCTTAAATATAATGGTCCCTATAGTGCAGGAAATCAGGAAGCTTCCAGGATCTGGCATTTTCGGAGGTAGCTTCTTTTGCACTAATGCACTGCACTCCTTTGTCAGCACCACAGTTTTATCTCCCCTCAGGGCCGTTTGCTCAAAAATTACACTTTTAAACAGGCTATATAGGGTGGTTTCTTTTCCAACACCTCAGCAAAAGAAATATTAACTTGTAGCTTCTTGAGGACTGCCAAGGATTGAGCAATTTGCTCATCCTCAGTTTCCTATTGCATGTTCAGGGGGTGTTGTGCTTCAGGGTCCTTCATCTCTATAGGGGCGTGTACAAGTGCATTCCTAGTCTCATCTTGAGCCTTGTTCTCATTTAAATCCTTAGCAGCTTGCTCCTCATTGGGTTCGGCCTCCTTGTCCACAGTGAGAACCTTGCACTCTTTTCTTGGATTTACCTCTGTGTTACTAGGGAGAGTGTTGGGAGGTCTCTCAGGTATCCTTCTGCTCAACTGACCCACTTATATCTTCAAGTTCCGAATTGAGGACCAAGTTTCTACCATAAAGCTATGGGTGGTCTTGAAGAGGTTGGAAACTGTTGTGGCTAAGTCAGAGAGCTTTTGCTGAGGCATCTCCATCAGCTGCAGAGAGGGTTGGAACTGTCTGTTGTTAAACCTGTTTTGATTGGTTCCACCCTGATCATTGTTGAAGCCTTGTTGAGGCCTCTATTGATGTCTCCACCCAAAGTCAGGATGATTCCTCCATCCCTGATTAAAATTGTTTGCATAGGAATTATTATTGGTATTTCTAGAGGAATTCCCCATGTAATTCACTTTCTCCATGGTTGTCAGAGCAATGTCACCAGCGTCCCCTTGAGTATAACTCCCAGTCATGTCATATGATGCTTCTTGTGTGTTTATAGCTAAAACCTGCATCCCACTTAAGTGTTGAAAGATCATGTTAATCTGTTGGGACATAAGCTTGTTTTGAGCTAAAATGGTGTCCAGTGTGTCCACTTCCATGACTCTTCTCTTCTTAGTACTTCCAATGTTCACAGGGTTCCTTCATGTATTAGTTGTTGGCAATCATCTTAATGAGCACATGTACTTCCTCAAGCGTCTTCTACATGTGCAGTGATCTGCCTACAGAGTGATCCAATGACATCTTGGCCATTTCAGAGAGGCCATCATAAAAGATCTCTAGCATGGTCCAGTCTGAGATAATATCGGGAGGGATTCGCCTGATCAGCTGCTTGTACCTCTCCCAAGCCTCATAGAGGGATTCTTTCTCTTTCTGTCTGAATGTCTGGACTTCTACTCTAAGCTTACTCAGCTTATAAGGTGGAAAGAATTTGGCCAGAAATCTGGTGACCACCTTGTCCCATGTGTCTAGGCTCTCCTTAGGCTGAGAATCTAGCCATAGCTTTGCTCTGTCCCTTACAGCAAAAGAAAAGAGCACAAGCTTGTAAACCTCAAGGTTCACTCCATTCGTCTTGACCTATCACAGATCTGCAAAAAATATATAAACTTGTTGGGGTCCTCCTGCAGGAGTCCACGAAACTAACAATTCTGTTGCACCAGAGTGACAATTTGAGGCTTGAGCTCAAAATTGTTGGCACCAATGGCAGGGACTGATATGCTATGCCCATAGAAGTCAGTAGTGGATGCAGTGTATGAGCCAAGCACTTTCCTGGCATGCTCTTCAGCATTTGGATTTCCTCCAGCCATATCGGCCTCTTCATCTTCCTTCTCAAAAGTTTTCATGAGATTTTCTCCGGTTTTGCAAGCTCTAGCTTGTTGCAAACACCGCCTTAAGGTCCTTTCAGGATCAGGATTAAGAAGGGGTTCTTTATCCATATTCATGCTCATAAACAACAAGAAACAAAGAAGAGGTGTGAGTCTCAGATAAACCGCTATTTTACGGTTTATTTTGTACTGAGTTGAGTGGATTTTATCCATTATTCTTACACTTATTCATAGAATTTGCATGTTTTACATTTTCCTTCCTGATTTTGTGCTATGATTGAAAACATGCTTCTTTGGCCTTAAATTTGCTAGTTTTAATCCTCTCTTATTACCATTCGATGCCGTGATACGTTTGTTAAGTGTTTTCAGGGTTTATAGGGTAGGAATGTCTTAGATGATAGAAAGGAAGCATGCAAAAGTGGAAGGAACACAAGAAATTGAAGGAATTGCTAAGCTGCCAATTCTGACCTCTTCGTACTAAACCGATCATAACTTGAGCTACAGAGGTTCGAAGGAGGCGGTTCCAGTTGCGTTGGAAAGCTAACATTTGGGGCTTCAAAATGATATGCAATTTGCCATAGTTGCCTAGCAGTTAGGTGACGCATATGCGTCGTCCATGCATGCGTGTCACAGGATCAACTTGACCAGTGCATGAGGCAATCGATGCATACATGTGGATGACGCGTATGTGTGACCAGGAATTGTTCAGAGATGCGTACGCGTGACGAGCATCACGTGCTGCAATTTCTGGACTGCTTTGAACCCAGTTTCAGGCCCAAAAATACTGATTAGAGGCTACATAGTGGAGCTGAAAACGGGGAATCATTCATTCACATTTTGATTCATATATATTAGGTTTTAGATATAGTTTTCTAGAGAGAGAGGTCTCTCTCCTCTCTCTAGATTTTAGGGTTTTTTACTCTTGTTCCTTCTCAATTTCAGAATTCTACCTTTAATTTAGTTTTCTTCTACTTTTATTTGTTTAAGCATTTTAGTTCATCTTCTTCTCTTGTTGATTCCTTTATTTTGCTAATTTAGTTTATGAGTTCATGTGTTACTCTCAATTTTCATTAATGCAATTTATGCTTCATGTTTCTTATTGTTCAGTTGCTTTGTTATTGTTATTTTTTTGCTTTGGTTAGTCTTAAATTTTGCTTTGCCTTGTTAGTTTTCTATGTTTCTACTTTATGCCTTCCAAGTGTTCGATAAAATGTTTGGTTGGATTTTTAATTATATTTTTATGTTCTTAACTTGGATTGATCAATTAGAGACTCTTGAATTATCAAAATTCTTTTGTTGATTGGTGATTGGAAATTGCTAGTTGGCTTAGGCTTCACTAAATCTAGTCTGTGATTAAGACTTGTGAACTTAAGTTCAATTTGCTCACTTAACTTTCCTTCATTGTTAGAGGTTACCTAAGTGAAAGCAAAAGGCATTTACCATCACAAGTGATAATGATAATGATAATGATAGAAATTCTAATTCTCAATCCTTGCTAGGACATTTTCTTAGTTATTATTTTATTTCCTTGTTATTTTACTTTATTGTTTCTTATTCCAAAATCCAAAAATATACTTTCCCATAACCAATAATAACTACACTTTTCTGCAATTCCTTGAGAGATTAACTGAGGTTTAAATACTTCGGTTAATTTTATTGTGTTTGCTTAAGTAACAAACAATTTAAATATTGATTGAGGTTTAATTTTTGATTTAGAACTATACTTGCAACGTGATTATTTTTGTGAAAATTTTTTACCGATATTTTTCCTCCGGTCAGTCTCTATGTCAGAGTATAAAAGACTCCCAGTGAGGTATCCTAATAAAGAAATAAAGTAAGATAAAGTAAACAATTAACAAAAAGACTAAAAATTAAAGTTGAAATATTTAGCCTAAGAATTTTCGAAAATTAGAAAGAAAGGGGTTCAAAAGTTTTCGAATTTCAAAAAGAAAGAAAAAGAAAAATTAAAGAAACACCAAACTAAAAAATTGAATAAAACAAGATAAAGTAAACAATTAACTAAAAAAAGATTTAAAAATAGAGATGGAAGATTTAATTTAAAATTTTTTGAAAATTTAGAAAGAAAATGTTTTAAAAATTTTTGAAATTCAAAAAGAAAGAGAAAAAAATTAAAGAAACACCAAACTTAAGATTTGAAAATAACTAACACAAAATTTGAAAATCAAGGAGAAGATAAATAAGATAAAGATCCAAAATCAAGAAAAATGAACTAGATATGATTCAAAAATCAAAAGGAAAGATAAAGATAAGATAACTAGAACAAAATTTAAAAATCAAGGAAAAGATAAATAAGATAAAGATTGAAAATCAAGAAAGATAACAAGATAAGATTCAAAAATTAAAAAGAAAATTAATTAAACCAGAAAAATCACTAAAAGGACACCAAACTTAAAATTTGAATTTAAATAAAAAGAAGATAACAAAAGTTCGAAAGAAAAAAAAGGATAAGATAAACAGGATAGAAATGGAAAATTCAAGAAGACAAACAAGATAAAAAGAAACACAAAACTTAAAATTTGAAATCAAATAAAATTAAGATAGCCAAAACAAAAGAAAAAAATTTCGAAATTAAGGGGAAGATTAAATAAGATAACAATCGAAAATTAAGAAAAATGAATAAGCAAGATTTCGAAAATCAAAAGAAAGATAATTAAATAAAAACTAATAAAAATACATAATCTAAGCAACAAGACAACCTGTTGTTGTGAATCATGAACAATTCCCGGCAATGGCGTCAAAAACTTGATGCGCTAAACTTGAACTCGCACAATTTTACCGGCAAGTGCACCAGGTCATCCAAGTAATACCTCATGTGAGTGAGGATCAATCCCATAAGAATTGTTGGATTGAGCAAGCAATAGTTATCTTGCTGGGCTTAGTCAGGTAAACAGTGAAAGATGGTTGTTGGTGTAAAAAGCATAAGTAGTAAAAAGGAAATAAATAAAGCAATTAAACAGAATTGGAGTAAAACAATAATGAGAAAACAGTTAAGGTGTCGGAGATATTTACTTTTTTGGATTAAAACATCTCACCAACTATTTTAACAATGGGTGATTCATTTTATGGCAAACCATAAGTGATTAAAACCTAATCTCTTTGCGATTTAATGTCCTCTAATCCTACTAAAATGCCACATATAAGGTTAGTTAATTCAGATCAGAGGGTGAAGTTCAGAAAACTAGTTTGGTGCCACAAAAACCTCAATTACCTAAAGCTAACAGGATTGTATGTTGCATATCCGGTTAGTTCACGTAATTAGCAGTTTAGGAGGAGTGCTTTCAAGCTGTAGCTCAAGTGAGATAGCTCTCTTGAGAATCACAAGAGCTCATGTAGAGTAAGGGTCATACTCTCGTTCTACCCAGATTCATAAGATTAAGAACAAAAATAACACCTTAGAATTGAATCAAACATTAATTAAAATAGAAGAATAATAGTTTTAATCCATAGAAATAAATAGAGCTCCTAACCTTAACCAGGAGGTTTAGTTGCTCATAACTTTACAAAGAAAAATAGGTTTCTAAAAAAGATGTGGAAATAGAAGAATTCCAAAACCTAGGTGGTCTCCTCCTTAAATACCAACTTAATAATAAATGCTAAACTTAAAAGATATTATTTTAAAAAATTACAAAGATAAAATAAAATAAGACTAAGAAGTGCTAAGTCCACTTTAGAGGCCCAATAGATGTGAAACGGACAGTAAGCTGGCGTTCAACGCCAGGATATGGCGTTGAATGTCCAAAGAGGAGTGTGCACTTCTAACTCTAGCCCCTTGCTGGCGTTGAATGCTAGGTTGGGCGTTCAGAGCCCAAGAGAGAGCTGACAGCATTTTCGTTTCTTGCTCCAGACTTCTCCAAACTGCTCTGAATCTCACCTAAAATCATAAAAACACAAAAAATCTCAAAGTAGCATCCAAAGGTGAATTTTGCACTAAAATATATTAAAACTTAATAAAATATAACTAAAAACAATATAAAAACAACTAGAAAAAGGGTATAAGATGCTCACGCATCAATCATATAACAAATTCCTAAGCCATTTTATGTTTTTACATGCGACTGATAAAGCTACAAACTCATCCTTCATAGTAGAATGTGATATTCACATTTTTTTTGAGGTCCAGCTGATTGCTCCACCACCATGGTGAAAATAATCCTGAAGTAGATTTGTATCACTAAGATTTGCAATGCAACTTAAATTGGAATAACCTTTCAAAACTACAAAATAATCACTATAATTTAATCCCAAGTTTATTGTTTTCTTGAGATAACTAACAAGAACTTTTGTTATGACTTTTCAATGTTAGTTCTTGCTAAGTTTCCTATAAGCCTTAATAATTTTCACACAACAAATACGATATGAGGCCTAGCTTAATGCATCGCATACATAAATTTTTTTCTAGCACTAGCATATTTAAATTGTGCTATAGGTCTCCTCATATTTTTTCTAATTTAAAATTAGGATCATAGGGTGTATTTTATCATTAATCATGAGATGATCAATTTTTTTTCAAGAAGCATTATTTGATAACATTGAACTCATTTCATCATTTGTTGTTTCTATTCAAAAAGTAAAGTCTCTAGAAATCATGGCCTCTTTGAATATTTGAGAATTTTTTTCTAAGTTCAACACAATAGAAATCTTTTTGTTATATAATTTTTAGTTCCTTCTACCAAAAAATGATAGCTTGAAAAGAAATAAAAATTGGGCCAAGTTATTTTTTTTCTCACCCTCAATCCTTTTTTGGTATGATCAATTTTTTTGTCATTTAGACATTTATTATTTTGATCATTTATTTTTTGGGAGGCGTTAGCATTCTTTTTGAGAATATTCTGAGTTAGAAGTTAAATTATAAATAAATTTATTTTTAATAAATTTTACTTCTCTTGATTCAACAACTACTTTATACACTAAGTCTAATATTTTATATTCTTTAAAATTTTGAACACATCTTGTGAAAGTGTCTTTTATGACTCTTGCCCCTCAACTTGGTTCTCTTTCGATCAAGAACTCAAGCAAAGACTAAGCACCCCCCACGCTTTTAAATAATTCAAGTTAGGTTTTCTTCTTTTATTTCTATATTTCATAAGGAGAAACTTTTTTATGTCTTAATAGTATGTTGTCAATAATGCCTCACCCCATAAATTATAAGACAACTTTGTATTTAGTAACATTGAATTAACCATATCGACTAAAGTACGATTTTTTCTTTCTACTAAACCATTTTGCTGTGTGGTATATGGAGTAGAAGAGTCATGCACAATACTATGTAATTTCTTAGAAAATATTTTTTGCCTTTATTACTACGAAGAACTTTTATTTTTTTATCATGCATATTCTTTACTTTTATTTTATATTTTTTAAACATTTCAAATGCTTCATATTTATTTCTAAGTAAATACACATATATGTAAATCTAAAACAATCATTAATAAAGGTTATAAAATATATTTTTTCTCTTCTAGTAATACTGCTATTTAATTCACACATATCACTATGACTTAATTATAATAAATGTGTATTTTTTTTAACTTTAAAAAAATTTTTTTAGTAATTTTGAATTGTATCCAAATATCACCGTTCTTATTAAAATTCTTGTTTCTAAAATTAGTATAGTTATTTTTATACATATATTTAATTGATCTGTAATTTGAGTATACTAATCTACAGTGTTATAAATCACAAGAATCAATATTATAAAAAAAATCACTTTATTATTGTTCCGAGGGTTACCTGAAACTGTAGGTCGATCTCGGATGAGATCTTCTGTGTTGGTCAGAGCCGACGTGTCCGGCAGGTGTATGGCGGCCGGAGCTGGAGTGTCCGACTTGTTGGACTTGGTGGTGGTGCTGATCCTTCGTCCCTGGAGGGTGGGGGGTACCTGCAAGGGACTCCGATGCTTAAGTTAGCAAGGGTATTAAGCAGGTATTGAGTAGAATCAGAGTATGAGTTATACCTGGGTGCACCAGCGTATTTATAATGGTGAGATGTGGCCTCCTGCGGATAAGATAAGTTATCTTATCTTTAAGTGAGGTCATCTTTAAGGAAACCACCTTTATCTTTATGGGCTTGGGATGCCCTTGGATTTAGGGCGCGTTCCTCTATTTGGGCCCTTCATTTGGGCTTTTCCTGTGACTTGGCCGAGCTCTTTGAGGAGAGGTCGGGTTGTCCTAACCTGAAGAGGTCGGTCGCTTTGTCTGTCGAACATCCCGGGTCGGACAGCTCGACCCAGGGTATGAACAGTGCCCCTGCTTGAGCTCGGTTTTTCTGTTGAGTTTTTGACTTCGGTCCTTTCATGATGAAGCCGAACTCAAGCATTTTGTCGATTTCTTCTTTTTGTAGAATCTTTTGAATGTAGAACGTTTCCTCTAAAGGCGCGCACTTTTATATTGGCGTTTTGGGAACGTGCGAGGGTTTAATGCTTTCCTTAATTTTACCATTAATTGCCCCATTTCCTTTTGGCTCTTTATTTTGATTTTTGAAAGCCCAGAAACGGTTTCTCTTCTTTTGCCCCTTTTCATAACTTCTCTTCTCCGTTCTCTCCGCTCTTCTATTTTTTTTTGTTTGCGGCGTCGTTTGGTGTTTCTGGAGCTTCTGTCTTCGCCTGGAGTTTCACGTTTCTCCCTGCGACATTGCTCTTTGTTCGCGTTTCTTTGTGAGAAGGTGTTCCCAGATTTCCATCTTCAGTTTCTTTGAAGCTCGCTGCCCTTTCCAGGTTGGTACTAGCTTTCTTGCTTCTTTCATAGCTTCATCTTTAGTTTTTTGGTGAAGTTCTGATTTTGCATGTTTGAAAGCTTTGAACCTTTTTGTGATCTTTGCTCTTGTTTCCTTCGCTGTAAACGTGTTTTGCTTTCTTTCATGCTCTTTTTGGCATTTTCGTCGAGGCTTTTCTAGGGTTTTCTTGCTTCTGACAGAGAATCTGCATCTGTTCCTTGCTTTTGGAGGTTTGTTTTTTGCCTGATCTTTGAAAAAAGGTTGCATCTTTAATGGTCTCTGCTTGGCGTGTTTGATGTTTGAGAATGTTTTTTGCTTGGCAGGCTTGTAATGATTTGCTGTGTTTTTCTTTGGTGAAAAGTGTTTGTTGTTTTGAATCCTTTCTGAGAAATGCTAGGATGTAAGCTGTAGAGTTTTTTTGGGAACCTTGCTTTGCTACTGCCTCCAAAGGATACCCCAGGACTTTTGGTTTGAGTCTCGGGGTTTTCCTTTTCGCTGTTTCATCTACTGACCGAGTTGTTTTCTCCCTTTGTCCGAGATGTTTGTAGTAATCCTTATCTTCTTTTCTTACTTTGTAGGATTAGTTGGCCTCATGTCTTCTCGCAATAACATTGTAAAGATGTCTTCCAGGGTTCCTGAGGGGATGTCTGATTGGCTGGACTCCCTTGTTTTGTTGTGTGTTTCTGTTGTGGATGCTGAATTTTGCACAGAGCTGAGGAAGTGCCATAGGATTTGTGGTAACAATGCCCGTGAGGAGGATTACGAGCTTGTTGCCCCTGATTCTGACGAGAGAGTGTGCTTTCCGACTTCTTTTGAGGGAGAACGCCCCTTCTTTTATGCTTATGAATACTTTTTCAGCCAGTTGAACGTTTCTTTTCCTTTTACTGCTTTTGAGACTGATCTGTTGTGGTCATGTAATATTGCTCCATCCCAGCTTCACCCCAATTCCTGGGGTTTTATTAAAATTTTCCAACTTCTCTGTCATGAACTAGATGTGACACCTTCCCAGACTCTTTTTCTTTACTTGTTTGTTTCTGCCAAGCCTGGCAGTTCTTCAAAAAAGAAAGCTTCTTGGGTTTCTTTCCGGTCTGCCCAGGGTCATAAAGTGTTTGCAATGTATGATGAGTCCTTTAAGGACTTCAAGAACTACTTTTTTAAAGTTCGAGCTATTGAAGGGGCCCGCTCCTTTTTTCTTGATGAAAATGACGAGCCTGCTTTTCCTCTAGAGTGGCAAATGAATGTAAGAGTGCCACGTTACACATGGGAAATGCGTAGTGAGGTTGAGCGGGCTTTTGTAGTTGTTCTTGAAGATTTGTGGGGGAAGCCTCCCCATCTGGATACGAAGAGATTTCTGAACGATCCGTCTTTGGTTCGGCCTGCTTTGGGTATTTGTTTGTCTATTGGCCCGACTTGCCTCTATATTTATTTCCTTTTTTGTTCCTCTTTTGTAACTCTTTGTCGTGGTTGTTTTTGTGTTTACAGAGATGTCTAAGAACAATGACTCGATGAAGGCCTTCAAGAAGGCGAAGAAGGCAACTGCTGCTTTAAACATTTCGGCCAAAGTGGTCGGCGAGGGATCTTCCCAAGCTCCAGTTAGACCTCCTATTCCGAGTTCTCCCAGGCCGAAGAAAGTAATTCCTATTCCTCGGGTTTGTCTGGTCGATCCTCCACAATCTTCTACAGCAGCTCCTGGTGCCCCTCCTAGTAAGAAGCAAAAAACATCCGAGCCTTTCAACTTGGATGCCCCGGACTTTGATGCCATTGAGTTTGTTGACCAGCAAATTGCCCCCTATGGTGGGCTTTCCATGGACGACGTGTCTCTTCTAAAGCATTTGTATTTTATTACCCAAAATAGTGTGAAGATGGCCCATATGGGTGCAGCTATTTTTCGAACAATTCAGAGGATTCCGGTTCATGCTACCAAATCTTTTATGGAGGAGGCCAAGTCAAAATTTGATCGAATCAAGGGTCTGAAGGAGGAGTTGGAGGTGAAGTTGGCCAAGGTGGAGAAGGAACTGGAGGGTGAGAAGGCCAGCTCTATTGCCCTTGCTGCTTCTTTGAAGCTGGCCGAAGACATGGCGTTGAAACATAAGGACAGCTATGTCTTGGCTTATAGGGAATTGATGCATCTTCTGGAGGATTTGGAAACAGCCCGGGTTAATTATGGTGAGCTTCAAGGTCATCTTGTGGGTAGCGTAACTGCTGCCTCCGAGAACCTGATGGAACAGTTCCGGGTTGTTGCTCCTGATGCCGACTTGACTCTCATTTGCCTGGACAATGTCGTGAGGGATGGTAAGATTGTCCCTGATGACCAGGATGATGATGAGGCTGATCCTCCCTCAGTGCCTTCTTTTAAGGTGTCGACCTCCTCTGTTCCTCCCGTTGCATCTGATCCGGA
The DNA here is from genome assembly GCF_000817695.3 of Arachis duranensis. Lineage (NCBI taxonomy): Eukaryota > Viridiplantae > Streptophyta > Magnoliopsida > Fabales > Fabaceae > Arachis > Arachis duranensis. The sequence goes on from NC_029774.3 coordinate 53,218,026, forward strand.
TTGCCAGATTCTAAACCGGGATGATGGAACCGTAGATGCTGTGCCCCTTCAGACTCGTCCTCCTTCTCCTCATACTGATGCTGCCGGGAAAGCTCCCGATCTTTAGCTGATCTTTTTTCTGGATATTTTGTGTAAATAGCCCAGTTTGTGGGCTTTTGAACTTTGTTTTGTTTGATCTTTTTGACGTTTCTAGTTGTCTTCCTTGCAACTCTTAAAAAACAAAAGTAGCTTCCGAGGTTGCTTTTGTGGTGGCCTCTTGAAGCTTTATCGTATTATGCATGATATCTGTTGAAATTTTGCTGTCTGGCCTCTTTAGGTTGCTTTCGTGTTTATTGTTTGTAGCTTGGAACCTTTTGAGGCCGTGCCTGTGGGGGGGTCCGACTTGTTTCTCGGTTTCCTCGCTCTAGTTTGTATTTTTAGTACCTCATAACCGATTTCTTTATGTTGGTCCCCCTCAAAAGTTATTTTTGTGATCCCCTTTTCTGGGCTCTTTCAGGGATTATGTTAATAACTTTTTAGGAGTCTGACTTGGTTATGTCGGTCTCCTTTAAGTTATTTTTCGTAGTCCTCTTTCTTGGATCTTTGTCAGATCTCTTTCAGGGACTATTCGTATAACTTTTCAGTAGCAGGAGTCTGACTTCGTTATGTCGGTCTCCTTTTAAGTTATTTATGTAATCCTCTTTTTTGGACCTTTGTCAGGTCTCTTCCAGGGATTACTTTGATAACTTTTTAATGGTAAGAGTCCGACTTGGTTATATCGGTCTCCTTTAAGTTATTTTTCGTAGTCCTCTTTCTTGGATCTTTTGTCAGATCTCTTTCAGGGACTACTTGATAACTTTTTTAATGGTAGGAGTCCGACTTGGTTATATCGGTCTCCTTTAAGTTATTTTTCGTAGTCCTCTTTCTTGGATCTTTTGTCAGATCTCTTTCAGGGACAACTTGATAACTTTTTTAATGGTAGGAGTCCGACTTAGTTATATCGGTCTCCTTTAAGTTATTTTTCGTAGTCCTCTTTCTTGGATCTTTTGTCAGATCTCTTTCGGGGACTACTTGATAACTTTTTTAATGGTAGGAGTCCGACTTGGTTATATCGGTCTCCTTTAAGTTATTTTTCGTAGTCCTCTTTCTTGGATCTTTTGTCAGATCTCTTTCAGGGACTACTTGTATAACTTTTCGTTTTGGGCAGACTTTTATTATGTCGGGCCCTTCTAAGTTAAAGTAATCCTCTTTAATAGGGTTGGCCAGACCTCTTTCCAGGGTTTACTTATAACTTGAGTTGACTTGGTCCGACTTCCGCACGTCGGCCAGTCTTTAAGTTATTATTTTAGCTATCCGTAAGACCTCGTCAGGTTCTTTTTTTGGATTGCTTTCGATAACTTCTTACATTATTCTGTGTTTATCTTTGCCGATTTGTAGAAAATGGTTGGCATCTTTAGATCGTCCTTTGGGTGAATCGCATTTTCACCTTTATCGGACGATTATCTTTATCATGGTCGGGCAGTGAATTTGTTTTTCACTTTCTGCCGACCTGTTGCTTTATAATCGGACGATGAATACTTCAGATTAATGCATCTTGGACTCTTGTAGAATTTCTAAAATATATTTTATTCAAAGGAAAATGCGAATATATACATGTGGGATTTTTCTGGTCTAGGTA
>NC_029774.3:53219768-53283416 GCF_000817695.3 Arachis duranensis
AAGAGCGCATCCATTTAGTGAGATCCTTTACCTTTTCTAACTGTAGTACCTTCTTAGGTTGCAGGCGTTCCATCAAGCTCGGACAGTCTGTAGTAGCCCTTCCCAAGTACTTCTATGACTCGATAGGGTCCTTTCCAGTTCGCTGCCAGCTTCCCTTCTCCGGGTCGAGTTGTTCCAATGTCATTCCGAATTAGGATGAGATCATTTTCTGTAAAACTTCTCGGCACTACCTTTTGATTATATTTGGAAGCCATTCGGTGTTTTAGAGCTTCTTCCCTGATCCGAGTTCTTTCTTGGATTTCGGGTAACAAGTCGAGTTCTTCTCTCTGAAGTTGGGAGTTTACTCGTTCATTGTAGTGGACTACTCGGGGAGATTCTTCCTCAATTTCTATTGGAATCATTGCCTCCGCTCCATATGCTAGTCGGAATGGTGATTCGTTTGTAGTAGAATGTGGGGTTGTTCGATACGCCCATAGGACTTGTGGAAGTTCTTCGACCCAAGCTCCCTTTGCTTCTTGTAGCCTCTGCTTTAATCTGGCCAATATGACTTTGTTGGCCGCTTCGGCTTGTCCATTGGCTTGGGGATGTTCAACGGAGGTGAACTGGTGTTTTATGTTCAAGTCGGCCACCAGTTTTCTGAAGCCTGCATCTGTAAATTGGATACCGTTGTCCGTGGTGATGGAGTATGGTATTCCGAACCTCGTAATAATGTTCCTATATACGAATTTTTGACTTCTTTGAGCGGTGGCATTGGCTAGGGGTTCTGCCTCGATCCATTTTGTGAAATAGTCTACTCCTACTATGAGGAATTTTACTTGTCCCGATCCCTGTGGAAAGGGTCTGAGAAGGTCGAGTCCCTATTTCGCAAATGGCCAGGGTGAGGTCACGCTGATGAGTTTTTCTGGTGGGGCAATATGAAAGTTGGCATGCTTCTGGCATGGTGGGCATGTCCTCACAAATTCTGTAGCCTCCTTTTGTAGAGTTGGCCAATAGAATCCCGCCCGGAGTATCCTTTTGGTGAGAGCTTGCGCTCCGAGATGATTACCACAAATGTCGCTGTGTACTTCCTCCAAGACTTCCTTTGTGTTGGAAGTCGGTACGCATTTTAGTAAAGGTGTTAATATCCCTTTTTTGTATAGTGTGTTGTTTATGATAGTGTAGTACTGTGCCTCCCTTTTCAGCCTCTTTGCCTCCTTTTCATCTGTAGGGAGTGCTTCTGTTTTGAGGTAATTTATTATGGGGGTCATCCATCCTTGATGCCGACCTACTATGGCTAGGACTTTTTCTTCTTCCGCAATTGACGGGTTCTGTAGTACATCCTGGATGAGGCTTCTGTTGTTGCCCCCTGGTTTGGTGCTGGCTAATTTTGAAAGGGCGTCAGCTCGGGCATTTTGCTCACAAGGTATGTGGTAAATTCTATATTCCCCGAGTTGTCCGAGCTGTTCTTTGGTTTTATCCAAATATTTTTTCATGGTCGGATCTTTGGCTTGGTAGCTTCCTGTTATTTTTGAGGTTATGACTTGTGAGTCACTGTAGATGTTGAGTTTTCGAGCTCCAACCTCCCTAGCCAGCTTCAAACCAGCTAATAGTTCTTCGTATTTTGCCTGGTTGTTTGAGGCCGGGAATCCGAATTTAAGGGAGAGCTCAAGTTGAGTTCCTTGGTTGCTTTCGATTATCACACCTGCACCGCTTCCTGTTTTATTCGAGGATCCGTCTACGTATATGTTCCACTCTATGGGGATTTCCGGGGTGTCTGTGAATTCTGTGATGAAGTCGGCCAGGTGTTGTGATTTGATGGCTGTCTGCGCCTCGTATTGGAGGTCGAACTCAAACAACTCGATTGCCCATTGTAGGATTCTTCCTGCTAGATCAGTTTTCTGCAATATCTTTTTTATGGGTTGGTTGGTCCGAACTTTAATGATATGCGCTTGGAAATATGGGCGAAGCCGCCGTGATGTGAGGATCAGAGCGTAGGCAAACTTTTCTATTTTCTGGTAGTTCAGCTCAGATCCCTGTAGCGCTTTGCTAATGAAGTAGACGGGTTTTTGCCCATGTTCGTCTTCTCTGACTAGTGCTGAGCCTATTGTCTGGCTCTCTACTGCGAGATATAATATGAGCGGTTCTCCTTCTCGTGACCGAGATAGGATAGATGGCCGTCCTAAGAACTCTTTGAAGTCTCGGAAGGCTTGCTCACATTCCGTCGTCCATTCGAACTGTTTTCCCTTTCTTAAAGTAGCATAGAAGGGGAGAGATCTTATCGCGGCTCCTGCTAAGAATCGGGATAGAGCGGCCAGCCTCCCGTTGAGTTGTTGTACTTCTTTGACACAAGTTGGGCTCTTCATGTTGAGTATGGCTTGACACTTGTCTGGATTTACTTCAATCCCCCTTTGTGTAAGCATGAAGCCCAAGAATTTGCCTGCTTCTACTGTGAAGGTGCATTTTGCGGGATTGAGCCGCATGTCGTGTTTCCTGATAGTGTAAAACACTTGAGCCAGGTCAGATAATAATGTATCTTCGCTTTGTGTCTTTATCAACATGTCGTCTACATAAACTTCCATGGTTTTCCTGATGTGATCTGAGAAAACTTTATTCATTAGCCATTGATAAGTAGCTCCTGCGTTCTTGAGACCGAAAGGCATCATGATGTAACAGTAGTTTGCTTTCGGCGTTAGGAACGAGGTCTTTTCTTAATCTGGCGGATACATGGGGATTTGGTTGTACCCTGAATACGCGTCCATGAACGAGAGATACTTATATCCTGATGAAGCATCTACTAGAGCGTCGATGCTTGGGAGCGGGTAAGGGTCTTTTGGGCAGGCTTTGTTGAGGTCAGTGTAGTCGGTGCACATTCGCCACTTCCCATTTGACTTTTTCACCAAGACGACGTTTGCTAGCCATAGTGGGTATTTAACTTCCCTTATGAACCTGGCCTCTAGTAGCGCCTGTACTTGTTCTTCCACAGCTTGAGCTCGTTCTAGTCCGAGTTTTCTTCGTCTTTGTTGTACCGGCCGGGATCCCGGGTAGACTGCCAATTTGTGGCTCATTAGTTCGGGATCAATACCTGGCATGTCGGCAGCTTCCCATGCAAAGAGATCAACATTATCTCGTAGGAACCGTATTAGTGATTCCTTTGTGTCTCCTTTCAGGATCGTGCCAATATTAGTTGTTTTATCCGAGGTGTCTCCAATCTGGACTCTTTCTACTTCTCCTTCGGGTCGTGGTCGGAATTCTTCTCGCCTCTGAACTCCACCGAGCTCGATTGTGTGGAACTCTCTTCCTTCACCTCGAAGGTTTAGGCTTTCGTTATAACAGCGACGTGCCATCTTTTGATCTGCCTTTATTGTAGCTATCCCTTCCGCAGTTGGGAATTTCATACATAGATGTGGAGTTGAAACTATTGCGCCGAGTTGATTTAACGTTGTCCGACCTATTAAGGCATTGTAGGCTGAGCTTACGTCGACCACGATGTAGTCTATCTTGAGTGTTCTAGATTAGTTCCCCTTTCCGAAGGTTGTATGCAGCAATACGTATCCCAGCGGTTGAACTGGGGCATCTCCTAGTCCGAACAGGCTGTTCGGGTACGATCTTAGCTCTTTTTCTTCTAGACCGAGTTTGTCGAAGGCAATTTTGAATAAGATGTCGGCAGAGCTTCCCTGGTCAATTAGTGTACGGTGAAGGTTGGCGTTTGCCAGTATGATCGTAATGACCATGGGGTCGTCATGTCCCGAGATGATTCCGGATGCGTCTTCCTTGGTAAACGTGATTGCTGGGATGTCTGGGGCTTCCTTTTTTCCTTCGACGTGGTACGCCTCTTTTAGGTGTCGCTTGCGAGATGATTTGGAGATTCCTCCTCCAGCAAATCCGCCGTGTATTACGTGAACGTGTCTTTCCGGTGTGCGAGGTGATCGTTCAGATCGTCCAACATCCTCATCCCTTCTTTTTCTTGGTTCGTCATCCCGATTAGCCAAAAACCGATCTAACTTTCCTTCTCGTACTAATTTTTCTATGACGTTTTTCAAGTCGAAACATTCGTTGGTGGAATGCCCTCGAAGTCTGTGATATTCACAGTATTCATTCCGATTTCCCCTCCTCTTTTGCCTTTAAGTGGCCGAGCTGGAGGGATTTTTTCCGTATGGCAGACTTCTTTGTAAACGTCTACCAAAGATACCCTAAGAAGGATGTAGTTGTGATATTTCTTGATTTTCTCTCCGGAGCAATCTTCCTTTTTCTTGGATTCTTTGTCTCGGTGGGCAGAATCGGACCTTGAGGCTTCGCCAAGTCGAGAATTTTCCTCCATGTTAATGTACTTTTACGCTTGTTCTTGTACTTCATCTAGGGATGTCGGGTATCTTTTTGATATAGATTGGCTGAATGGTCCTTCTCGTAGGCCATTTATGAGGCCCATGATAGCAGCTTCTGTTGGTAGATTTTGTATGTCCATGCATGTTTTGTTGAATCTCTCCATGTAGTTGCGAAGACTTTCTCGGTCTCCTTGCTTGATCCCGAGTAAGCTGGGTGCGTGTTTGGCTTTATCCTTTTGTATGGAGAATCGAGCCAGGAATTTTTTGGCCAGGTCGTCGAAACTTGAGATGGATTTTGGAGGTAGGTTATCGAACCATTTAATGGCTGTCTTGGCGAGAGTTGTTGGAAAGGCTTTGCAACGAACTGCATTTGAGGCATCGGTGAGGTACATTCTACTTCTGAAGTTGCTGAGATGATGGTTGGGGTCGGAGGTACCGTCATATAGAGTCATATCCGGAAGCTTGAAATCTTTCGGAATTTTGGTTTTCATAATTTCTCTGGTGAATGGATCTTGATCTTTCTGAGAACTATCCTCGGTGGATGGTCGAGTAGCTTTAGTTTTGAGATCAGCTTCGAGTTTTACAAGCTTATCTTCTAATTCTCGGTGCCACCTTATCTCCCGGCGTAGATCTTCTTCTTTTTCGCGTCGATGTTGGGCCTCTTTCTCAAGTTGCTCCAATCAATTTTGAAGTGTTTTTATTACTCCTGGATTTGATGAATTTTTGTCTCCATGGGTTTCTGGAGTAGCTTTGAGTATTGTGTCCGCGTTTTTATGCGGCATTCTGTCTTCTAAACCTGAATCGTGGTCGTTGTCATGGTCATCCGCCATGTTAATGGGATGACTTCCAGGTTTCCCGGCAACGGCGCCAATGTTCCAAGGGTTACCTGAAACTGTAGGTCGATCTCGGATGAGATCTTCTGCGTTGGTCGGAGCCGACGTGTCCGACAGGTGTACGGCGGCCGGAGCTGGAGTGTCCGACTTGTTGGACTTAGTGGTGGTGCTGATCCTTCGTCCTCGGAGGGTGGGGGGTACCTGCAAGGGACTCCGATGCTTAAGTTAGTAAGGGTATTAAGCAGGTATTGAGTAGAATCAGAGTATGAGTTATACCTGGGTGCTCCAGCGTATTTATAATGGTGAGATGTGGCCTCCTGCGGATAAGATAAGTTAGTTATCTTATCTTATCTTTATCTTATCTTTAGGTGAGGTCATCTTTAAGGGAACCGCCTTTATCTCTATGGGCTTGGGCTGCCCTTGGATTTAGGGCGCGTTCCTCTATTTGGGCCCTTCATTTGGGCTTTTCCTGTGACTTGGCCGAGCTCTTTGAGGAGAGGTCGGGTTGTCCTGACCTGAAGAGGTCGGTCGCTTTGTCTGTCGAACATCCCGGGTCGGACAGCTCGACCCAGGGTATGAACAATTATCCATATTAAATTTGAACATGCCTTTAGTATAATATCTATTTTCTATGAATATATTATATAATCATATATTATATTTTCTAATTAATATATATATTAACATTAAAATTTGTTAAAATCTATAATTAAATTTTTTTAGTTTAATATTTAACAAATTTATAAATAATAAAATTTAATAATTTAATATTTAGTAATTTTAATGTTTATTTTAATAATTTTGTACAATTAAAAAAATCTAGTACATTTATTAAATCTAATTTCTTTCCAGATGTAAAGTTTAATTCCACGGTTCTTTGACCATAAATTTTAGTTGAGTTATCATTGTCCAACAAGATCTCTCTGTTGTTCATTTCTTCAGATGTTTTATAACCATTCAAGTGATTTCTTTTGTGTTGTCATGTTGAATTTTGTAACCATGTCAATATGTATATTTTAAATTTTTTTGAAACCATAGTAATAACTAGGTCATTTTGTTTCACTAAGTTGACATTTGGTACCTTTTTTTTAAAGTCTACATTTTTTGATGTACTGTCCTTTTTTTGTGATAATGATCACACTCTCTTTGTCTCTTCTTATCTTGCTTTGGATTCTTTGAGAACTTTCTTTTCTTCTTATTGGTTTTGTTTTTACCAATATGATTCACTTAGAATTTTGAGAAAGATATACAACATCATGTTTTTGAGTTTCTTTCTTTTTACGCATATGTGTTAGTAATTTCTCAATTGTGAAGTCCTCACCAAAATGTAAAAGTTTTCTCTATAATCATTTCAAGATGAAGATAATTTTAAAATAATTGCTCTAATTTGTAATGATTTAGATATCACTACTTGTAGATCACGAATCTACTTACCAGAATTTGTAATTTATAAATTTGATCTATAACTGGCATAGTATTAACTATGATAAATTCAAAATACTTTAACATAATGAACTTATCTATTTCATGTAGCTCAATGTTGTACTTTTCTTTCAAATTCCAAATCTTCCATGGTGATTCAATTGACATGTAGAGATCATAGAATCCATCGGATTAAGTATTGAGATTGTTTTTTCGATTGAATGATGCCTTGGCATCTCTAGTAGTTTTTTTAGCATTTTATTTTAATAAATATTAGTAGTTCTCTTAGGTTAGTTGAGGTTTTCACAGCTAATCTATTTTATTTGGTGTTGTTTTAGAGTTGTTGTGTGTTCATGATATTTTCAAGGAAATTCAGACAATATGAAGAAAAGTCAGAAGCAATTAGGGAAGGCAGCACCTAGCGCCCATACATTGGTACCGAGCGCCCACGAGAGACAAAAGAGGGGCGCCCAACACCCACACACTGACACTCGGTACCTTCCTCTAATGCCCAATGCCACTTTCTCATGCCCAGTGCCCAAGAGTTTCTTCACGTCTAGGCCCCAGAGCCAAGCACCCAACCTTGATGCCTAACGCCTTCGAAGAAGAACAAAGTAACAACCACAACTGGCGCTCAGTGCCTATGATCAGAAGCACATCAAAAATCATGGCGCCTAGCGCCACGCGCTAGCGCCCAATGCCTGTCCATTCATTCAAGGCCAGTCTTCTTTCAGCAAAAATAGCATGGACATTTGACATGACCCACACACAAAATATTTATCAAGATTTGATTTCAGTTAATTCAAATTAGAAAGATTATGTTTAGTTTATTTTATTTTTCTAGGAAAGATAATATTTGGTTTAGTTTTAAATTTAAAAATTAGGTCAGAGCATATTTTCATCTTTTGTTTTTGTTTATTTTTATGAGTCACTAATTCCTTTGTGTTAGGTTTAAAAGCTCTATTTAGTTTTATGGATTGATAATGATTGTTTTTTATCTTGATTAATGCATTGATACTTTCAAGAACTCGGGTTTTATTTTATTCTAAATGATTAGAGGTATTGGAAAATATTTCTAGTCTGTTTTGAATTACTTTATCATATTGGGAAAGCTATTATTGGAATTAGCTTGAAACTCATTCTCTTAAGGTTTCAATTGTCTAGGAATAGCTTTGAATGTCATGTTATATTAAATGAAAATTGCATTGTAACCCTCTTATTGCTAACTAATTGATCACACTACTAGAAAAAGGGCGATTAGCTACCACAAAATAATCGTTAAATTATCGCTAATCTGATTTAAAATATAATTTGTGACGGAGCTACTGCCTAGCAACTAATGCTTTCCTCGCTAATTACAAGTCGCAGATCAATGAGGCAAACACAACATTCGCTAATTCATCGAAAAAATTTTTAGCTACCAAATATATAGTTACAAATCCATCATTAAAGTAAAAGCTAATTCCATAAAAGAAATAGACAAAATGGTAGTCACTAATTACTGACAAACTCTACTGCAGCAGACTCATCGCTAAATCCAAGTTAACTTCGTAGACGAAATGGAATGCTTAGTTGATGTTAATTTGGAAGAAATTTTTTTAACCTAACTCGTCGCAAGTTGTCCGCTAATATGATCACAAATCTATCATATTTTGTAGCAAATGTATAGCTAATCTTTAAAAATTCTTAATCAAATTTGTAGGTATTTTATCGCTAAACCAAAGCTATTATAAATGAGAAAGCAAAATTACAAAATAGTAGCTAATTTTCAAGAAGATAATATGTAGTCAATTAATTGCAATACTATCGCAAATGTCATCGCAAAATCCTTTTAAACTAGTAACAAATCGATAAGTATCTCATAAATATTTTAGTCACAATGGAGTCTTTAATTTGTCACCATCATCAATAACGAGAATGTTTCTAATGTTTTTCCAGAATATTAGTTAGAATACCAATTTTGTCGCTATACTAAAATAAATCTCATATTATTCTTTTATTTTAGTTATTGAACTAAAATTATAACACTTACAAATAAAATTAGTTCATCAAAATTATACATATTTAAAAAATTTCAAACCATGTTTAAAGAAATTAGGTATTAAAACTTAACCTAATAATAACCAAGCCTTTGGGTTTGATCAAATGGTATTCTATCTATTTAACAACTCTAAAAAACATGACTTAATTAGTAAACTAACAAAGAAAAAAGCTTAATCACAATATCATATAACATGACTTAAGTATTCACTCAATTCTGTAGAGATGTATCAATTTGGTTGCACAAATGTGATCCTGCTTCTATAAAATTCATTATACATTGCACATCTCAGTTCCTCATTACACATTAAAAATTTTTAAAAAATAAAAAATACAAACAACACCTAAGACTTGCCATATCAATTGCACAAAGAATATGTCTACCAGTTCTACCTTTAGTTTCACCAATGTTGTCACTTATATTGTGATCAAACTGAAAAAATATAAAAAAAAGTAATATCAGTAAATAACATCTTAGAAAAAGGCTAATTAAAGAAAATCTTCAAATGCATCTTAGAGTAATTACCTAACACCAACAGTGTCACGAAATTCATCATCCATGCTTCGAAGCATATCGTTGTGGAAATCATATGTCAGGGGAAGCCTAAGAATATCGCAATACTGTTCCCGCTCTTTTGTCTTTTTAATCAGACTTTGGATATACTTTGGCTGTATCACTGATGAGCGAATATTTTATACGCTTTTTGGCATTATTTTTGCATAGTTTTTAGTATGATTTAGTTAGTTTTTAGTATATTTTTATTAGTTTTTAAGAAAAATTCACATTTCTGGACTTTACTATTAGTTTTTTTTGTTTTTCTATGATTTCAAGTATTTTCTGGCTGAAATTGAGGGACTTGAGCAAAAATCTGATTCAGAGGCTGAAAAAGGACTACAGATGCTGTTGGATTCCTACCTCCCTGCACTCGAAATGGAACTTTGGAGCTACAGAAGTTCAAATGGCACGCTCTTAATTGCGTTGAAAAGTATACTTCTAGGGCTTTCCAGCAATATATAACAGTCCATACTTTGCCCGAGTTTAGACAATGCAAACCAGCATTTAACGCCAGCTTTCTATCCTATTCTGGCGTTAAACGCCAGAAACAAGTTGCAAAGAAGAGTCAAACGCCAGAAACAAGTTACAAACTGGCGTTCAACTCTAAGGAAGACCTCTACACGTGAAAGCTTCAATGCTCAGCCCAAGCACACACCAAGTGGGCCCGGAAGTGGATATCTGCATCATTTATTGATTTCTGTACCCCTAGTATCTAGTCTAGCATAAATAGGACTTTTTACTATTGTATTTTCATCTTGGTATCTATCTTTGATCAGTTTATGCGATCTTAGACATTTGGGGGCTGGCCTCATGGCCATGCCTGAACCTTCATCACTTATGTATTTTCAACGGTGGATTTTCTACACACCATAGATTAAGGGTGTGGAGCTCTGCTGTTCATCGAGTATTAATACAATTACTACTATTTTCTATTCAATTCATGCTTATTCTTATTCTAAGATATTCATTCGCACTTCAACCTGATGAATGTGATGATCCGTGACACTCATCACCATTCTCACTTATGAACACGTTCCTGACAAACACTTCTGTTCTACCTGCGAAAGCTAGAGTGTGTATCTCTTGGATTCCTGGTCCACGACGCATGGTTGCCTCTCCTGACAACAGAGCCTTCCATTCCTTGAGATCAGAGATTTCGTGGTATAAGCTAGAATCCATTGGCAGCATTCTTGAGATCCGAAAAGTCTAAACCTTGTCTGTGATATTCCGAGTAGGATCTGGGATGGGATGACTGTGACGAGCTTCAAACTCGTGACTGTAGGGTATAGTGATAGACGTAAAAGGATAGTAAATCCTATTCCTACACAATCGAGAACCAACATCTGATTAGCCATGCGGGAAACTGTAGAGGACCTTTTTCACTGAGAGGATGGGAAGTAGTCATTGACAACGGTGACGCCCTACATACAGCTTGCCATGGAAAGGAGTATGAAGGATTGGATGAAGGCAGTAGGAAAGCAGAGATTCAAGAGGGATAAAGCATCTCCATACACTTATCTGAAATTCTCACCAATGTTTTACATAAGTATCTCTATCTTTATTTTACGTTTTATTTATATTTTAATTATCAAAACTCCATAACCATTTGAATCCTCCTGACTGAGATTTACAAGATGACCATAACTTGCTTCAAGCCGTCAATCTTCGTGGGATCGACCCTTACTCACGTAAGGGTTATTACTTGGATGACCCAATGCACTTGCTGGTTAGTTGTGTGAAGTTGTGAAAAAGAGTGATATTACGATTGTGCGTACCAAGTTGTTGGCACCGTTGCCGGGGATTGTTCGAGTTTGGACAACTGACGGTTCATCTTATTGCTCAGATTAGGTAATTTTCTTCTTATTTTATTTTCAAAAAGTTTTCAAAAAAAAATTTCTTCTTTTTCGTTTTTCCAAAATAATTTTCGAAAAAAAATCCAAAAAATTTTCATAAAAATAAAAAATATTTTGTGTTTCTTGTTTAAGTCTTGAGTCAAATTTTAAGTTTGGGGTCAATTGCATATTCTTAATTTTCTAAAAATTTTCGAACAAAAAAATTCATGCATTGCATTCTTCATGATCTTCAAGTTGTTCTTGACAAGTCTTCTTGTTTGATCTTCATATTTTCTTGTTTTGTGTCTTTTGTTGTTTTTCATATGCATTTTTGAATTATTAGTGTCTAAACATGAAAATTTTCTAAGTTTGGTGTCTTGCATGTTTTTGTTTTCTTAAAAATTTTTCAAAAATAAGTTCTTGATGTTCATCATGATCTTCAAAGTGTTCTTGGTGTTCATCTTGACATTCAAAGTGCTCTTGCATGCATCATTTGTTTTAATCCAAAATTTTTGTGTTGAGTCATTTTGTGGTTTTTCTCTCTCATCATTAAAAATTCAAAAAATAAAAAAATATCTTCTCCTTATTTTTCTCATAAATTTCGAAATTTTGGGTTGACTTAGTCAAAAAAATTTTCAAAATAAGTTGTTTCTTGTTAGTCAAGTCAAGATTTCAATTTTAAAAATCCTATATTTTCAAAATCTTTTTCAAAAATCAAATATTTTTCATTTTTTATTATTTTCGAAAATTTTTTCTTTTTCAAAATCAATTTCAAAATCTTTTCTAACTTCTTATCTTTTCAAAAAATTAATTTTCAAATCTTTTTCAACTAACTAATTGACTTTTTTGTTTGTTTTACTAATTCTTATCTTTTTCAAAATCACCTAACTAATTTCTCTCTCTAACTTTTGAAAATTCCTCACCCTTTTTCAAAATTCTTTTTAATTAACTAATTATTTCAAATTTTAATTTTAATTTTATTTCTTCTCTTAATTTTCGAAAATCACTAACCATTTTTCAAAAACAATTTTCAAAATACTCTCCCTCTCATCTTCTTCTATTTATTTATTTAATCACTAACACTCTTCTCTTCTTCTTATAATTCGAACCCTCTCTCCTCTCTTTGTGTTCGAATTCTTCTTCTTCCTTCTTCATTCTTCTATTCTTTTCTTCTTCTACTCACATAAAGGAATCTCTATATTGTGACATAGAGGATTTCTCTTCTTTTCTGTTCTCTTCTTTTTCATATGAGTAGGAGCAAGGACAAGGACATTCTTGTTGAAGCAGATCCTGAACCTGAAAGGACTCTGAAGAAGAAGCTAAGAGAAGCTAAAGCACAACAATTCAGAGAAAACCTTACAGAGAATCTCAAAAAAAAAGGAGTCATGGCTGAACCCAACAACAATGCAAGAAGATGCTTGGTGACTTTACTACACCAAATTCCAACTTACATGGAAGAAGCATCTCAATCCCTGCCATTGGAAGAAACAATTTTGAGCTAAAACCTCAATTAGTTTCTCTGATGCAACAGAATTGCAAGTTTTATGGACTTCAATCAGAAGATCCTTTTCAGTTCTTAACTGAATTCTTGCAGATCTGTGATACTGTTAAGACCAATGGAGTTGATCCCGAGGTCTACAAGCTTATGCTTTTCCCTTTTGCTGTAAGAGACAGAGCTAGAACATGGTTGGACTCTCAACCTAGAGATAGCCTGAACTCTTGGGATAAGCTGGTCATGACTTTCTTAGCCAAGTTCTTTCCTCCTCAAAAGCTTAGCAAGCTTAGAGTGGATGTTCAAACCTTCAGACAGAAAGAAGGTAAATCCCTCTATGAAGCTTGCGAGAGATACAAGCAACTAACCAAAAAGTGTCATTCTGACATGCTTTCAGAATGGACCATCCTGGATATATTCTATGATGGTCTATCTGAATTGTCTAAGATGTCATTGGACCATTCTGTAGGTGGATCTATTCACCTGAAGAAAATGCCTGCAGAAGCTCAGAAACTCATTGACATGGTTACAAATAACCAATTCATGTACACTTCTGAAAGGAATCTTGTGAATAATGGGATGCCTCAGAGGAAGGGAGTTCTTGAAATTGATGCTCTGAATGATTTCTCAAAGTCTGAATGGATTACAAAATGCATCCAACAGTACTAAAGAGGCATCTTCTGAAGAAGAAGCCTATGATTGATGAGCGGATAATTTATACGCTTTTTGGTATTGTTTTTAGGTAGTTTTTAGTAGGATCTAGCTAATTTTAGAGATGTTTTTATTGGTTTTTATGCAAAATTCAAATTTCTGGACTTTACTATTAGTTTGTGTGTTTTTCTATGATTTCATATATTTTTTGGCTGAAATTGAGGGACCTGAGCAAAAATCTGATAGGAGGCTGACAAAGGACTGCTGATGCTGTTGGATTCTGACCTCCCTGCACTCGAAATAGAGTTTTTGGAGCTATAGAACTCCAAATGGCACGCTCTCAACTACGTTAGAAAGTAGAGATCTAGGGCTTTCCAGAAATATATAATAGTCAATACTTTATTCGAGATTAGGCAACGCAAACTGGCGTTCAACGCCAGTTTCATGCTGCATTCTAGAGTAAAACGCCAGAAACACGTCACAAACCAGAGTTTAATGCCAAAAACACGTTACGACTTGGAGTTAAACCCCATGAGAAGCCTCTACATGTGTAAAGCTCAAGCTCAGCCTAAGCACACACCAAAGTGGGCCCCAGAAGTGGATCTCTGCACTTAGACTTATTTCTGTAAACCCTAGTAACTAGTCTAGTATAAATAGGACATTTTACTATTGTATTAGACATCCTTAGACTGAGCTTTTGACCATTTGGTCTCTTGATCATATTTTGGGGGCTGGCCATTCAGCCATGCCTAGACCATCACTTATGTATTTTCAACAGTGGAGTTTCTACACACCATAGATTAAGGGTGTGGAGCTCTGCTGTACCTCGAGAATTAATGCAATTACTACTATTTTCTATTCAATTCCGCTTGTTCTTGTTCTAAGATATTCATTGCACTTCAACATGATGAATGTGATGATCTGTGACACTCATCATCATTCTCACCTATGAACGTGTGACTGACAACCACTTCCATTCTACCTTAGATCGATCGTGTATCTATTGGATTCCTTAATTAGAATCTTCGTGGTATAAGCTAGAATTATTGGTGGCCATTCTTGAGAATCCGGAAAGTCTAAACCTTGTCTGTGGTATTCCAAGTAGGATTCATGGATTGAATGACTGTGATGAGCTTCAAACTCGCGATTGTTGGGCGTAGTGACAGACGCAAAAGAATCAAAGGATTCTATTCCGACATGATCGAGAACCGACAGATGATTAGCCGTGCTGTGACAGAGCATTTGGACTATTTTCACTGAGAGGATGGGAAGTAGCCATTGACAATGGTGACGCCCTACGTATAGCTTGCCATGGAAAGGAGTAAGAATGGTTGGATGAAGGCAGTAGGAAAGCAGAGGTTCAAGAGGGATAAAGCATCTCCTTTCACTTATCTGAAATTCCCACCAATGATTTACATAAGTATCTCTATCTTTATTTTATATGTTATTTATCTTTATATTCGAAAACCATTATAACAAATTGAATCTGCCTAACTGAGATTTACAAGATGACCATATCTTGCTTCATACCAACAATCTTCGTGGGATTGATCCTTTCTCACGTAAGGTATTACTTGGACGACCCAGTGCACTTGCTGGTTAGTTGTGCGAAGTTGTGACAAAGTGTGATTCATGTTTGAGAGCTCCAAGTCTATTGGCACCATTGTTGATGATCACAATTTACGCGCACCAAGTTTTTGGCGCCGTTGCCGGGGATTGTTTGAGTTTGGACAACTGACGGTTCATCTTGTTGCTCAGATTAGGTAATTTTCTTCTTATTTTCTTTTCAAAAAGTTTTCAAAAATCTTTCAAAAATTTTTTATTTATTTTCATTTTTCCAAAAAGAAATTTTCAAAGAACCCAAAAAAATTAATAAAATCATAAAAAACCAAAAATATTTTGTGATTTCTTGTTTGAGTCTAGTGTCAACTTTTAAGTTTGGTGTCAATTGCATGTTTTAAAATTTATGCATTTTTCGAAAACTCATGCATGGTGTTCTTCATGATCTTCAAGTTGTTCTTGATAAGTCTTCTTGTTTGATCTTCATCTTTTCTTGTTGGTGTTCATCTTGACATTCATAGTGTTCTTGCATGCATCATTGGTTTTGATCCAAAATTTTCATGTTTTGGGTCATATTTGTATTTTTCTCTCATCATTAAAATTTCAAAAATAAAAAAATATCTTTTCCTTATTTTACTCAAAAATTCGAAATCTTTAGGTTGACTTAGTCAAAACTTTTTTAAAATAAGTTGTTTCTTGTTAGTCAAGTCAAGATTTCAATTTTAAAAATCTTATCTTTTCAAAATCTTTTTTCAAAAATCAAATCTTTTTCATTTTTCTTATTATTTTCAAAATTTTTCTTATTTGATTTTCAAAATCTTTTTTCTTTTCTTTATTTCAAAATTTCGAAAACTTTACTAACAATTAATGTGATTGATTAAAAAATTTGAAGTTTGTTACTTTCTTGTTAAGAAAGGTTCAATCTTTGAATTCTAGAATCATATCTTTTAGTTTCTTGTTAGTCAAGTAATCAATTTTAATTCTAAAAATCAAATCCTTTCCAAAATATCTTTTTCAATCATATGTTTTCAAAATATCTTTTACAAATTATATCTTTTTCAAAATATTTTCCAACTTCTTATCTTTTCAAAATTGATTTTCAAATCTTTTTCAACTAACTAATTGACTTTTTGTTTGTTTCTTATATTTTTCAAAACTACCTAACTACTTTTCTCTCTCTAATTTTCGAAAATTTCTCACTCTTTTTCAAAATTCTTTTTAATTAACTAATTGTTTCAAATTTTAATTTTAATTTTATTTCTTCTCTTAATTTTCGAAAATCACTAACCCTTTTTCAAAAATAATTTTCAAAATTCCCTCACTCTCATCTTCTTCTATTTATTTATTCATTTACTAACACTTCTCTTCATCTCAAAAATTCGAACCCTCTCTTCTTCTCTGTGTTTGAATTTTTCTCTTCTCCTTCTTCTATTCTTTTCTTCTTCTACTCACATAAAGGAATCTCTATACTGTGACATAAAGGATTCCTCTTCTCTCTTTGTTTTCTTCTCTTTTATATGAGCAGGAACAAGGAAAAAGGCATTCTTGTTGAAGCTGATCTTGAACCTGAAAGGATCTTGAAGAGGAAGCTAAGAGCAGCTAAAGCATAGTACTCTGAAGAGGACCTAACTAAAATTTTTGAACAGGAAAAGGATATGGCAGCCGAACCCAACAACAACAATGCAAGGAAGATGCTTGGTGACTTTACTGCACCAAATTCCAACTTACATGGAAGAAGAATCTCAATCCCTGCCATTGGAGCAAACAACTTTGAGCTAAAGCCTCAACTAGTTGCTCTAACGCAACAGAATTGCAACTTTCATGGACTTCCATCAGAAGATCCATATTAGTTTTTAACTGAATTCTTGTAGATCTATGATACTGTTAAGACTAATGGAGTAGATCCTGAAGTCTACAGGTTCATGCTTTTCCCTTTTGCTGTAAGAGACAGAGCTAGAACATGGTTGGACTCACAACCTAAAGATAGCCTAGACTCTTGGGATAAGCTGATCACGGCCTTCTTGGTCAAGTTCTTTCCTCCTCAAAAGCTAAGCAAGCTTAGAGTGGATGTTCAGACCTTCAAGCAAAAAGATGGTGAATCCCTCTATGAAGCTTGGGAAAGATACAAGCAGTTGACCAAAAAGTGTCCTTCTGGCATGCTTTCAGAGTGGACCATTTTAGATATATTCTATGATGGTCTATCTGAGCTTTCTAAGATATCACTGGACCATTCTGTAGGTGGATCCATTCACCTAAAGAAAATGCCTGCAAAATCTCAGAAACTCATTGACATGGTTGCAAATAACCAATTCATGTACACCTCTGAGAGAAATCCTGTGAGTAATGGGATGCCTCAAAAGAGGGGAGTTCTTGAAATTGATGCTCTGAATGCCATATTGGCTCAGAACAAAATGTTGACTCTGCAAGTCAGCATGATTTCTCAGAGTCTAAATGGATGGCAAAATGCATCCAACAGTACTAAAGAGGCATCTTCTGAAGAAGAAGCTTATGATCCAGAGAACCCTGCAATGGCAGAGGTGAATTACATGGGTGAACCCTATGGGAACACCTATAATTCCTCATGGAGAAATCATCCAAATTTCTCATGGAAGGATCAACAAAAGCCTCAACAAGGCTTTAATAATGGTGGAAGAAACAGGTTTAGCAATAGCAAGCCTTTTCCATTATATTCTCAGCAACAGACAGAGAATTCTGAGCAGAGCCCCTCTAGCTTAGCAAATATAGTCTCTGATCTATCTAAGGCCACTTTAAGTTTCATGAGTGAAAGAAGGTCCTCCATTAAAAATTTGGAGGCACAAGTGGGTCATCCGAGTAAGAAAATAACTGAAACTCCTCCTAGTACTCTCCCAAGCAATACAAAAGAGAATCCAAAAAGAGAGTGCAAGGCCATTGATATAATCAATATGGCAGAATACACAAAGGAGGAGAAGGACGTGAATCCCAGTGAGGAAGACCTCCTGGGATGTCCTCTGAACAAAAAGAAGTTCCAAATTGAGGAACCTAAGGAATTTGAGGCTCACCTAAAGACAATAGAGATTCCATTGAACCTCCTTTTACCATTCGTGAGCTTTGAGAACTATTCTTCCTTTGAAGAGGATGAAGATGTAAATGAAGAGTAAGTTGCTCAATATCTAGGAGCCATCATGAAGCTGAATGCCAAGTTGTTTGGTAATGAGACTTGGAAATGTGAACCTCCCTTGCTCATTAGTGACTAGATACATGGGTTCAGCAAATTCTACCTCAAAAGAAACAAGATCCTGGTAAATTCTTAATATCATGTACCATAGGCACCATGACCTTTGAAAAGGTTCTGTGTGACCTAGGGTCAGGTATAAATCTTTTGCCACTCTCTGTAATGGAGAAACTGGAGATCTTTGAGGTACAAGCTGCAAGCATCTCACTAGAGATGGCAGACAAGTCAATAAAATAAGCTTATGGATTGGTAGAGGACGTGTTGGTAAAGGTTGAAGGCCTTTACATCCCTGCTGATTTCATAATCTTAGACACTATGAAGGATGAGAATGAATCCATCATTCTTGGAAGACCCTTCCTAGCCACAGCAAAAGCTGTGATTGATGTTAACAGAGGAAAATTAGTCCTTCAATTGAATAGGGACTACCTTGTGTTTAAGGCTCAAGGTTATCCTCCTGTAAACATGAAAAAGAGGCACGATAAGCTTCTCTCAATACAGAGTCAAACAGAGCCCCCACAATCAAACTCTAAGTTTGGTGTTGGGAGGCCACAACCAAACTCTAAGTTTGGTGTTGAACCCCCACATTCAAACTCTAATTTTGGTGTTGGGAGGTCCCAACAATGCTCTAAACATCTGTGAAGCTCCATGAGAGCTCACTGTCAAGCTATTGACATTAAAGAAGCACTTATTGGGAGGCAACCCAATTTTTATTTATCTATATTTCTATTATTCTTTTATGTTTTATTAGGTTTATGATCATGTGGAATCACAAAACAATTACAAAAATTAAAAACAGAATAAAAAAAATAGCAGAAGAAAAAGCACACCCTGGAGGAAGAGCTTACTGGCGTTTAAACACTAGTAAGGAGCATCTAACTGGCGTTCAAAGCCAGAACAGAGCATGAAGCTGGCGTTGAATGCTAGAAACAAGTAGCAGTCTGGTGTTTAAACGCCAAGATTATACCCTGAGGAGAGCTGGCATTAAACACCAGAAACAAGCATGGAAGTGGCGTTCAACACTAGAAACATGCTGCAGATTGGCGTTGAACACCCAAAACAAGTAGGAAAGTGGTGTTTAATGCCAGAAACATGCTGCAGTCTGGCGTTAAACACCAGGATTGCATACAGAGGGCATTTTACACGCCTAAAGGGTGCAGGAATGAGAAATCATTGACACCTCAGGATCTGTGGACCCCACAGGATCCCACCTACCTTCTCCTACTCTCTTCTTCACACAATCCAATAACACTCCTCCCCAAACATCCTTCACCAATCACCTCAATCTCTTTTCCCCATCACTTCTTCACCACTCACATCCATCCACTCTTCCCTATAAATCCCACCTACCTTCAAATTCAAAATCTCTTTCCCACCCAAACCCACCCTAAATGACCGAACCCTATTCCCTCTCCCCCCACTATATAAACCCTCCTTCCTTATTCATTCTCACGCAACACAACCCTTTCTTCTCCCCTTGGCCGAAACCACACTTCTCTCCCTCTCCTCCATATCTTCTTCTTCTTCTTCTTCTTCTTCTTCTTCTATTCTTTCTTCTTTTGCTCGAGGGCGAGCAACATTCTAAGTTTGGTGTGGTAAAAGCATAGTTTTTTGTTTTTTCATAACCATTTATGGCACCTAACGCCAGAAAAACCTCAAGAAAGAGGAAAGGGAAGACAAAACCTTCCACCTCCGAGTCATGGGAGATGGAGAGATTCATCTCAAGGGTCCATAGCTCAGTAGTAGAGCATTTGACTGCACATCAAGAGAGCCCACTCATGGACCTCAACAAGAGCATGAGGAATTCCCTCATCAAGAAATCCATGAGATACCTCAGTGGATACATTTTCCTCCAGATAATTATTGGGAGCAACTAAGGATAGGAGCACCAAAATCACTAGGGATCAAGCAACAAAGGCAAAGAAGAGACATAGGGGAGCTCAAGAGCACCTTTGGTTCTTCAAGAGGAAGATGCTACCCTCACTAAGGTGGACTCATTCCTTAACTTCCTTGGTCTTATCTCTCTATTTTTTAGATTTTTGAACTTCATGTTTGTCTATGTTTGAGTCTTTACTACATGATCATTAGTATTTAGTAACTATGTCTTAAGGCTATGAATAATTTCATGAATCCTTCACCTTTCTTAAATGAAAAATGTTTTTAATACAAAAGAACAAGAAGTACATGAATTTCGAATTCATCCTTGAATTTAGTTTAATTATATTGATGTGGTGACAATACTTTTTATTTTCTGAATGAATGCTTGAACAGTGCATTTCTTGATCTTGTTGTTTATGAATGTTAAAATTGTTGAATCTTGAAAGAATGATGAAAAAGAGAAATGTTATTGATGATTTGAAAAATAATAAAATTGATTCTTGAAGCAAGAAAAACCAGTGAAGAACAAAGCTTGCGAAAAAAAATTTAAGAAAGAAAAAGAAAAAAGCAAGCAGAAAAAGCCAAGAGCCCTTAAAACCAAAAGGCAAGGGTAAAAAGGATACAAGGCTTTGAGCATCAATGGATAGGAGGGCCCAAGGAAATAAAATCCAGGCCTAAGCGGCTAAATCAANAAGAGTGTGCTTAAGAGCTCTGGACACCTCTAACTAGGGACTTTAGCAAAACTGAGTCACAATCTGAAAAGGTTCACCGAGTCATGTGTTTATGGCATTTATGTATCCGATGGTAATACTGGAAAACAAAGTGCTTAGGGCCACGACCAAGACTCATAAAAGTAGCTGTGTTCAAGAATAAACACACTCAACTAGGAGAATCAATAACACTATCTGAACTCTGAGTTCCTATGGATGCCAATCATTCTAAACTTCAAAGGATAAAGTGAGATGCCAAAACTGTTCAGAAGCAAAAAGCTACAAGTCCCGCTCATCTAATTAGAACTAATATTCATTGATATGTTGGAATTTATAGTATATTATCTTCTTTTTATCCTATTTTATTTTTAGCTACTTGGGGACAAGAAACAATTTAAGTTTGTTGTTGTGAGGAACGGATAATTTATACGCTTTTTGGCATTGTTTTTAGGTAGTTTTTAGTAGGATCTAGCTACTTTTAGGGATGTTTTTATTGGTTTTTACGCAAAATTTACATTTCTAGATTTTACTACGAGTTTGTGTGTTTTTCTGTGATTTTAGGTATTTTCTGGCTGAAATTGAGGGACCTGAGCAAAAATCTAATAGGAGGCTGACAAAGGACTGCTGATGCTGTTGGATACTGACCTCCCTGCACTCGAAATAGATTTTCTAAAACTACAGAACTCCAAATGGCGCGCTTTCAACTGCGTTGGAATTTAGACATCCAGGGCTTTCCAACAATATAATAGTCCATAATTTATTCGTGATTAGATGATGCAAACTGGCGTTCAACGCCAGTTTCATGCTGCATTCTGGAGTAAAACGCCAGAAACACGTCACAAACCAGAGTTAAACGCCAAAAACACGTTACGACGAAGAAGCCTCTGCACGTGTAAAGCTCAAGCTCAGCCCAAGCACACACCAAAGTGGGCCCCGGAAGTGGATCTCTACACTTAGACTTATTTCTGTAAACCCTAGTAACTAGTCTAGTATAAATAGGACATTTTACTATTGTATTAGACATCTTTAGACTGAGTTTTTGACCATTCGGTCTCTTGATCATATTTTGTGGGCTGGCCATTCGGCCATGCCTAGACCATCACTTATGTATTTTCAACGGTGGAGTTTCTACACACCATAGATTAAGGGTGTGGAGCTCTGCTGTATCTCGAGAATTAATGCAATTACTACTATTTTCTATTCAATTCAGCTTGTTCTTGTTCTAAGATATTCGTTGCACTTCAACATGATGAATGTGATGATCCGTGACACTCATCATCATTCTCACCTATGAACGCTTGACTGACAACTACTTCCGTTCTACCTTAGATCGAGCGTGTATCTCTTGGATTCCTTAATCAGAATCTTCGTGGTATAAGCTAGAATTATTGGCGGCCATTCTTGAGAATCCAGAAAGTCTAAACCTTGTCTGTGGTATTTCGAGTAGGATTCAGAGATTGAATGACTGTGACAAGCTTCAAACTCGTGATTGTTGGGCGTAGTGACAGACGCAAAAGAATCAACGGATTCTATTCCAACATGATCGAGAATTGACAGATGATTAGTCGTGCTGTGACAGAGCATTTAGACCATTTTCACTGAGAGGATGGGAAGTAGCCATTGACAATGGTGATGCCCTACATACAACTTACCATGGAAAGGAGTAAGAATGATTGGATGAAGGCAGTATGAAAGCAGATGTTCAAGAGGGATAAAGCATCTCCATTCACTTATCTGAAATTCCCAGCAATGATTTACATAAGTATCTCTATCTTTATTTTATATGTTATTTATCTTTATATTCGAAAACCATTATAACTAATTGAATCCGCCTAACTGAGATTTACAAGATGACCATAGCTTGCTTCATACCAACAATCTCCGTGGGATCGACCCTTACTCACGTAAGGTATTACTTGGACAACCCAGTGCACTTGCTGGTTAGTTGTGCGAAGTTATGACAAAGTGTGATTCACGTTTGAGAGCTCCAAGTCTATTGGCACCATTGTTGATGATCATAATTTACGCGCACCAATGATCCCGAGAACCCTACAATAGCAGAGGTGAATTACATGGGTGAAACCTATGGAAACACCTATAATCCTTCATGGAGAAATCATCCAAATTTCTTATGGAAGGACCAACAAAAGCCCCAACAATGCTTTAATGGTGGAAGAAACAGGTTTAACAACAGCAAGCCTTTTCCATCATCTTCTTAGCAACAGATAGAGAATTCTGAGCAGAGTCCCTCTAGCTTAGCAAACATAGTCTCTGATCTATCTAAGGCCACTCTAAGTTTCATAAATGAAACAAGGTCCTCTATTAGAAATTTGGAGGCACAGGTGGGCCAGCTGAGTAAAATAGTCACTAAAACTCCTCCTAGTACTCTTCCAAGCAATACAGAAGAGAACCCCAAAAGAGAGTGCAAGGCCATAACCTTACTTGGTGTGGCCAAATGCACAGAGGAGGAGGAGGACATGAATCCCAGTGAGAAAGACCTCTTGGGACATCCTCTGGACAAAAAGGAGTTACCAATTGAAGAATCTAAGGAATCTGAGGCTCACCTAGAGACCATAGAGATTCCATTGAGCCTCCTTTTACCATTCATGAGCTCTGATGATTATTCATCTTCTGAAGAAGATGAAGACATTATTGAAGGGCAAGTTGTCCAGTATTTAGGAGCAATCGTGAAGCTGAATGCCAAGCTATTTGGTAATGAGACTTGGGAGGATGAGCCTCCATTGCTCATTAATGAACTAAATACCTGGGTTCAGCACACTTTACCTCAAAAGAAATAGGATCCTGGTAAATTCCTAATTCCTTGTACCATAGGCACCATGACCTTTGAGAAGGCTCTGTGTGACCTGGGGTCAGGCATAAACTTAATGTCACTCTCTGTAATGGAGAAACTAAGAATCATTGAGGTACAGGCTGCCACATTCTTATTAGAGATGGCAGACAAATCCATGAAAAAGGCTTATGGACAGGTAGAGGACGTGCGACTAAAGGTCAAAGGCCTTTACATCCCTGCTGATTTCATAATCCTAGACACTGGGAATGATGAGGATGAATCCATCATCCTTGGAAGACCCTTTCTAGCCACAGCAAAAGCTGTGATTGATGTGGACAGAGGAGAGTTGGTCCTTCAACTGAATGAGGACTACCTTGTGTTTAAAACTCAAGGATCTCCCTCTGTAACCATGGAGAGGAAGTAAGAAAAGCTTCTCTCACTGCAGAGTCAACCAAAGCCCCCACAGTCAAACTCTAAGTTTAGTGTTGGGAGGCCACGACCAAACTCTAAGTTTGGTGTTGAACCCCCACATTCAAACTCTCAGTTTGGTGTTGGGAGGTCTCAACAATGCTCTGAACATCTGTGAAGCTCCATGAGAGCTCACTATCAAGCTATTGACATTAAAGAAGCGCTTATTGGGAGGCGACCCAATTTTTATTTATCTATGTTATTTCATGTTATTTTCTTTTTTTTAGGTTGTTGATCATGTGGAGTCACAAAAACAATTGCAAAAATTAAAGAAAAATAAAAAACAGCATTAAAAATAGCACACCCTGGAGGAGACACTTACTGGCATTTAAATGCCAATAAGAGTAGCAGAATTGGCGTTTAACGCCCAGTCTGGCACCATTCTGGGCGTTAAATGCCAGAAACAAGCACCAGACTGGCGTTAAACACCAGAAATAGGCTACAATCTGGCGTTAAATGCCAGAAGCAAGTTGTAACCTGGCATTTAACGCCAAGAAAGGAATAAAAGCTGGCGTTTAACGCCAAAAACAAGCAACAATCTGGCGTTAAACGCCTGGATTGCACTGTAAGGGCGTTTTGCATGCCTAAAAGGAGTAGGGATGATAAATCCTTGACCCCTCAGGATCTGTGGACCCCACAGGATCCCCACCTACCCTACCCCTCTCTCTCACTCACCAATCAAATCATATCGTCTTCCCTATATTCTCTTCACCAATCACCTCCATATCTCTTCACAAAAACCCCACCTACCCCACTTCAAAATTCAAACACTTTTCCCTC
Source organism: Arachis duranensis (assembly GCF_000817695.3). Lineage (NCBI taxonomy): Eukaryota > Viridiplantae > Streptophyta > Magnoliopsida > Fabales > Fabaceae > Arachis > Arachis duranensis. The sequence goes on from NC_029774.3 coordinate 53,244,294, forward strand.
CCAAACCTAACCCTAATGACCAAAACCCAACCCTCCCCTCACCCCTATATAAACCCCTCACTACTCCTTCATATTCACACAACACAAACACTTTTTCCAACTCTTGGCCGAACCACCTATCTCCCTCTATCTCCTCCATTTTCTTCTTCTACTCCTTCTTTCTTTCTTTTTTTGCTCGAGGACGAGCAAACCTTTTAAGTTTGGTGTGATAAAAGTATTACTTTTTTGTTTTTTCATAGCCATTTATGGCACCTAAGACCGGAGAAACCTCTAGAAAGAGGAAAGGGAAGGCAAAAGCTTCCACCTCCGAGTCATGGGAGATGGAGAGATTCATCTCAAAGGTCCATCAAGACCACTTCTATGATGTTGTGGCCAAGAAGAAGGTGATCCCTGATGTCCCTTTCATGCTCAAGAAAAATGAGTATCCGGAGATCCAACATGAGATCCGAAGAAGAGGTTGAGAAGTTCTGACCAACCCCATTCAACAAGTCAGATTCTTAATGGTTCAAGAGTTCTATGCCAATGCATGGATCACTAGGAACCATGATCAAAGTATGAACCCAAATCCAAAGAATTGGCTTACAATGGTTCGTGGGAAATACTTAGATTTCAGTCTGGAAAATGTAAGGTTGACGTTCCACTTGCCAATTATGCAAGAAAACGCACGCCCCTACACTAAAAGGGTCAACTTTTATCAAAGGTTGGACCAAGTCCTCATGGACATATGTGTGGAAGGAGCTCAATGGAAAAGAGACTGAAAAGGCAATCCGGTTCAATTAAGAAGACCAAACCTTAAGCTTGTGGCTAGAGGATGGTTGGAGTTCATCCAACGCTCCATCATTCCTACTAGCATCCGATCTGAAGTGACTGTGGATCGGGCCATCATGATCCATAGTATCATGATTGGGGAGGAAGTAGAAGTTCATGAGATCATACCTCTAGAACTCTACAAGGTGGCTGACAAGTCATCCACTTTGGCAAGGTTAGCCTCTCCTCATCTTATTTGTCATCTTTAGATGGCTGGGATTGACATAGAAAGAGGCATCCTCATTAAAGAGGACAAGCCCATCACTAAGAAAAGGATGGAGTAAACAAGAGAGCCCATTCATGGATCTCAACAAGAGCATGAGGAAGATCCTTATCAAGAATTCCCTGAGATGCCTCAAGGGATGCAATCTCCTCCACACAACTATTGGGAACAACTCAACACCTCCTTGGAAGGCTTGAGTTACAACATGGACCAACTAAGGGTGGAGCACCAAGAGCACTCCATCATTCTCTATGAGATTAGAGAATATCAAAGAGCTATGAGGGAGGAGCAACAAAGGCAAGAAAGAGACATAGAGGAGCTTAGGCGCTCCATTGGTTCTTCAAGAGGAAAACGCCACCCTCACTAAGGTGGACTCATTCCTTAATCTCCTTGTCTATTTATTTTTCTGTTTTCGGTTTTTGAGCTTTATTGTGTCATCCATGTTTGTGCCCTCATTACATGATCATTAGTGTCTAGTGTCTATGTCTTAAAGCTATGAATAACTCCATGAATCCTTCACCTCTCTTAAATAAAAAAATGTGCTTAATTACAAAAGAACAAGAAGTACTTGGATTTCAAATTTTATCTTGAAATTAGTTTAATTATTTTGATGTGGTGGCAATACTTTTTGTTTTCTGAATGAATGATTGAACAGTGCATATTTTTTATAGTGAAGTTTATGAATGTTAAAATTGTTGGCTCTTGAAAGAATGATGAACAAAGAGAAATGTTATTGATGATCTGAAAAATCATGAAATTGATTCTTGAAGTAAGAAAAAGCAGTGAAAAAAGTGGTGAAAAAAAAAAGAGAAAGAGAAAGAAAAAGCAAGCAGAAAAAGACAATATCCCTTAAAACCAAAAGGCAAGTGTAAAAAAGGATCCAAGGCTTTGAGCATTAATGGATAGGAGGGCCCAAGGAAATAAAATCCAGGCCTAAGCGGCTAAATCAAGCTGTCCCTAACCATGTGCTTGTGGCATCCAGGTCGAAGTGAAAAGCTTGAGACTGAGTGGTTAAAGTCATGATCCAAAGCAAAAAGAGTGTGCTTAAGAGCTCTAGACACCTCTAACTGGGGACTTTAGCAAAGATGAGTCACAATCTGAAAAGGTTCACCCAGTTATGTGTCTGTGGCATTTATGTATCCGGTGGTAATACTGGAAAACAAAGTGCTTAGGGCCACGGCCAAGACTCATAAAGTAACTGTGTTCAAGAATCAACATAATAAACTAGGAGAGTCAAGAACACTATCTGAAATTCTGAGTTCCTATAGATGCCAATCATTCTAAAGCTCAAAGGATAAAGTGAGATGCCAAAACTATTCAGAAGCAAAAAGCTACAAGCCCCGCTCATCTAATTAGAACTAAGTTTCATTGATATTGTGAGATTCGTTGTATATTCTCTTCTTTTTATCCTATTTTGTTTTCAGTTGCTTGGGAACAAGCAACAATTTAAGTTTGGTGTTGTGATGAGCGGATAATTTATACACTTTTTGGCATTGTTTTTGCATAGTTTTTAGTATGATTTAGTTAGTTTTTAGTATATTTTTATTAATTTTTAAGCAAAATTCACATTTCTGGACTTTACTATGAGTTTGTGTGTTTTTCTGTGATTTTAGATATTTTCTGGCAGAAATTGAGGGACCTGAGCAAAAATCTTATTCAGAGGCTGAAAAAGGACTGCTGATATTGTTGGATTCTGACCTCCCTACACTTGAAATGGAATTTTTGGAGCTAAAGAAGTCAAAATGGCGCGCTCTCAATTGCGTTGGAAAATAGACATTCAGGGATTTCCAACAATATATAATAGTTCATACTTTGCCCGAGTTTAGACGATGCAAACTGGCGTTTAACGCCAGCTTTTTGCCCTATTCTGGCGTTAAACGCCAAAAACAAGTTGCAAAGCAGAGTCAAACGCCAGAAACAAATTACAAACTGGTGTTCAACTCCAAAGAAGACCTCTACACATGAAAGCTTCAATGCTCAGCCCAATCATACACCAAGTGGGTCCGGAAGTGGATTTCTGCATCATTTACTCATTTCTGTACCCCTAGTAACTAGTCTAGTATAAATAGGACCTTTTACTATTGTATTTTTATCTTGGTATCTATCTTTGATCAGTTTATGTGATCTTAGACATTGGGGGGCTGGCCTCACGGCCATGCCTGGACCTTCATCACTTATGTATTTTCAACGGTGGAGTTTCTACACACCATAGATTAAGGGTGTGGAGCTCTGCTGTTCCTCGAGTATTAATGCAATTACTACTGTTTTCTATTCAATTCATGCTTATTCTTATTCTAAGATATTCATTCGCACTTCAACCTGATGAATGTGATGATCCGTGACACTCATCACCATTCTCACTTATGAACGCGTGCCTGACAAACACTTCTCTTCTACCTGCGAAAGCTAGAGTGTGTATCTCTTGGATTCCTGGTCCACGACGCATGGTTGCCTCTCTTCACAACAGAGCCTTCCATTCCATGAGATCAAAGTCTTCGTGGCATAAGCTAGAATCCATTGGCAGCATTCTTGAGATTCGGAAAGTCTAAACCTTGTCTATGGTATTCCAAGTATGATCTGGGATGGGATGACTGTGACGAGCTTCAAACTCGCGACTGTAGGGTGTGGTGACAGACGCAAAAGGATAGTAAATCCTATTCCTATATGATCGAGAACCAACAGCTGATTAGCCATACGGGAAACCGTAGAGGACCTTTTTCACTGAGAGGATGGGAAGTAGCCATTGACAACGGTGACGCCCTACATACAGCTTGCCATGGAAAGGAGTATGAAGGATTGGATGAAGGCAGTAGGAAAGCAGAGATTCGAGAGGGATAAAGCATCTCCATACACTTATCTGAAATTCCCACCAATGATTTACATAAGTATCTCTATCTTATTTTACGTTTTATTTATATTTTAATTATCAAAACTCCATAACCATTTGAATCTGCCTGATTGAGATTTATAAGATGACCATAGCTTGCTTCAAGCCGTCAATCTCCGTGGGATCGACCCTTACTCACGTAAGGTTTATTACTTGGACGACCCAATGCACTTGCTGGTTAGTTGTGCGAAGTTGTGAAAAAGAGTGATATTACAATTGTGCGTACCAAGTTGTTGGCGCCATTGAGATCACAATTTCGTGCACCAATCACAAAATTTGCAGGATGATAATTAGCAATGTCAGTTGGCATCAAACTGAATTCTTTTTTTGTTAACAACAACAACAACAACAACAACAACAATAATAATAATAACTAAAAAAATTATAACACAAAAAATTAATTTTAACCATAAAACAAGAAGCAACTTTAAGTATTAAAACAAAGTGCTGATTATGAATCAACTCTGCTTTAAAAAAGGGCTGCGTGTCATTGTGACAATTAAACTATCAATACCATATGGAAGGGAAACAAACTATATTTATTAATCTTAAATATAGAGGTTCATATGCTACTTGCCTATATATATATATATATATATTAGGCTATGTTGTTATATCTTTATAAATTGGACTTTTTTGTGCAAATGTGTCTATCTTCAATGTTCTCTGTCATAATTCAAGCCACGAAACAAAGGGGATTTGAGAAGTAAAATTTGGCAAAAGATTATGTTGCATGAAGTTTTGAAATTCTACGTGCTGAAAATTAGCCCACAAAAATGATTTAATAGAACAAAAATCACGTCATTCTGAAAATAATTACCATACTCTTCTCTCTTCGCAATCTTGTATCAATGGGCGGGCGACTTTTTCTTTCATTTTGTCATAGACTCCATTATAATCAAATACAATTGAATCATCTTCCTAGGCTTTCTTTTGTGACTCCTCAACCTTTAAGTTTAACAAACAACACCCATACACATACAAGGATGTGAGATTATATTTACTTAAACAAATAAACTAGAAAATATAATAAGCATGTAATTCACATGTTCTATTATACTTGAGAAGCATCAACTTATTTCCTTAAGAGTCTTTTTCTTGCTAGTTTGGAGAGCGATTTCTCTCTTGACATCATTCTCTTCATCATCATTCAATCCAAAAGGTGCTGCAAGGAGAGGCCTTTTTGGCTGCTACTTCTATTTTACAGGCCTAAGGTTTAAGTCGTGCTTGCTCATTCACCTACCTTATTTTCCTCTGTTTGAACAAAGCAAAGAAAACACTCTTTTTATGAATCCAAATTAATTTGTATCAATCCATAAGGCTTTAATCACCACTATTTACACAAAAAAATATTTTTAAAAAGAAAAGCAATTGAAATTACTCAAAGAACAAATAAAGACAAGTTCCCGTAGTTATCAAAGACAAGTAAGATGAAGAGGTCAATCAACAATGGAAAATGGAATTATTGACAACCAAAAAGATTGAAGAATGAAACAAATGAAGTATATAGTGTATAACAATGCTTCTACACAAGTGTAGCATGCAATCACTAATTTTCTGTTAACTAATTTAAAGGGATATTAATTATAACAAATGGGAATATAAACATACAAAGATGGAGAATAACAGGAAGGCAATGGGCTGATTGCAGTACAGTTCACCTTATCAATTCTTAGTATGAATAACTATAATACCTGAAGAAGATGATGCAGCAAACAGTGCAATATTGTTTATGCTTGAGGAGAGGGCCCAAAACATAGAAATTCTAAACTAGATAAAAATGACATTCTCTGAAAAACACCAACTACTACACTAGCATTTGGAAGAAGTCCTAGAGGGTATACTTTCACGATCAAACTCCAGCTCCGGATTTATAAAACCTGGTCAAATCATAATTAATTAAATAATAAATTAAATAGGAGCAAATATGGTAAGAAAATTAGCAATTGGAATTTGGTAATTTAAATATGATATTTGGATTCAGTGATTTTTTTTAAGTCGAAAAATATAGTTTTTTGCATAAAAACGCACACTGGAATTTTGACCGACAGTACCGGCTGAGATCTGTCTGGTACTGCAACTGAGAAAATTAATTATAGGTGAATAAGCCTAAGAAATTAGGATTTATGATTAGGATAGGTAGAAATATTTAAAACGCGATTTAAAGCTCGAATCTTGAAGGTTTTGGCCCAAAATTAGGCCAACGGACAAAAATAAGTAAACCGGGCCCAAGTGGGCCCAAGACCCAACATATATATACATTAGTTATGAGTATTTCAACTCATTTACCCTAAAGGAAAGGGTTTAGGGCGCAGCTTTGGAGAAGAGAGAAGAGAGGAGAAAACCTAATCCTAGCTCCATCTTCAAATCACCATAACTTTTGATCTGGAACTCTGATTGACAAGCCGTTTGTGGCCACGCGTTGCTCTTCTTATCCTCTACAATTCTATCTAAGTTTTTGGTGAGTAACTCATTGTACTCTTCCCAGTTTTCATTTTTCTCTTTAAATTCGAATATGATTTGGGTTTTGAGGAAATCTTGTGATTTTGGTTGTTTAAGGGTGCTCTAGTATGAGCCATTGGTGATATTCATCACAAACTTTCATGGGTTTAGGTAATTAAAGAACCCTCTAACCCTTGTGATATATCATTTTTATGAACCCTAGGTTAATGTATATATGTGAAATTGGTTATGTTAGTGTATTTGGTGATTTTGGTGCGCAATTGGGAGGTTGGTGTTACTTGAGGAGCTTTGGTGAGGCTTGGAGATAAAGGTTGGTAGAGACTCTCAAGAAGAAGCTCAATTATTTTGGCTACAAGAGATACGGTTTAAGTTTCATTTAAGGACCGTGTGGTGTGATGAGAATTCCTAGGCTAGATGCCCCTAGGATTAAGTTTGGATTGTGTGAATGGTTGGTGCTAATATGCATAGTTGATATGTAATGTAAATTAATGATTGGATTGAGAATTACGTGAATTTGTATGTTTGGTGTGTTGAAAATATGATGAATTAGATAATGAGTATTGGTTTCTGAAATATGCATTTAAATTGTGAATTTGGGCCGGAGGCCGTGAATCTTGGGCCGGAGGCCGGAGGCCAGAAAGAGGTAAGTAAGGTAAGTTGATGTGTGTATTGTGTGATGATATAAGAGATTGGATGGATTTTAGACATTGAATGTGTGAATAATTGGTTTGGTTATTGCATAATAAGGTGTGAGGAATTGAGGTGTGGAATTGATAGTTTTGGGTGAAATTGTATAGATGAGGTAGGTTTGATTTTGGTTGAGTGTAATTATGTGAATGTGGTTGGGTTGTGGTCATTTGGATGAGTGGAAATGAATTTGGCTTGGAAACAGTGGAAAAATTGGTGATTTCTATGTTTGGATAAAAACTGATTTTTGACCAACTTTGGCGGTTCATAACTCGGTCCATGGAGTTCGGAATTCTTCAAAAATATATTTTTATGAAAGTTCATTCAAAGATCTTTCCAGTGGTTCAGAAATAGTTAAAAATAGAATTTTGTAGAAGAAGTTATGTGTGGTGGAAGTTTGATGTTTAAAAATGAAATTCTACAACTTTTTAACTTAGTAAAATTTTTGGTAGATTGTACTCCCACGCATACGCGTGGCCGACGCGCACGCATTACTTTCAAATTTTCACTCCCCCACGAGTGTGCCTGGTCGACGCGTATGCATCGATGTACTGATTCAAATGCCCAGTGAAAGTTCTTGAGAGTTGTGCGGGTATTGTGCTGATTTTGTGCGAGGGGCACAAAACGTACCCACGCGTACGTGTGACTGACGCGCAGGCTCCATTTTACATTCTCCCATCCATGGATAAGCGTGAGTGACGCGTACGTGTCACCGTAACATTTCTGCTTTCCATGCGAGCGCGTGGGCGACGTGCACGCGTGACCCCGTTTTCACCCCAAAGCTGATTTTGAGTTCTCATGCCAAATTACGCCCCACTTGTTCCAGGTTAGTTAGTATAGAGGCTCCCTGAGTGGATGCAAGGGTTGTGATTTTGCCCCACTTGCCCCGGGTTATGATGAGTGATGTATGAAATGTGGAATCATGTGATGTATAAATGACGATATGGTCACAATGAATGATTATGTAATGTTATGAATGGATGTGAAATGATTATCTGAGATACGAGTTTTCATGGATGAAAGCAGTGACTAGCCACCACGTGCTCCAGGTTGAGACTCGATACTCTGCTGACCCTATGTGATAACTGTGGCCGGACATTGTAAAAGTTCTAGATGAGCTCGCCCCCGTGGATTAACACTAGTGTGGGTGTTGTATGGATAAACACCAGTGTGGGTGTTGTATGATTATGATTATGATCATGTTTATAATTGAGAATAACTAGATTTGGGGATGCACGACAGAGGGACAGTCTAATGGTTAGCTACCAGGACTTGTCGGGTTGGTTATATAACCGACAAATGATATCATCAGCCATAGGGTAGGCATACATCATTTGCATATGTTTGAATTGTTTGGGTTTGCTTACTTGTTTTGGATTACCATATCATATATACTATGGTTACCATTTCTGCTTGCATTTGTACAACTGAGAGGTCCCTCATGCTGGTGTCGGTGGACGCTGAGGGCTGTTCTTGATGAGATGAGTTAATTGTGTAATTGAATAATGATGATGATTATTGAATGAGGTAATTTGAGCTCCCTGGGTAGACGTAGTGAAGTGATTTCACCTACTCCAGGTGAGGATATGAGGTAACGATATAGAATTGCTAAGACAAAATAACTGGCGATGGCTTTGTTTATGATTTTGATTCTGATTCGTTGGAGAGTTAGAAAGTTAGGGAACATGAAAGAGATATGAATTAGACTTAACATTCCCTTATGATAGTTGTCTATTTATGGATTAGCGAGAACATATGGTGAATATTTGGTGAAAGGAAGTTTAGGATGCTTAGTGAGTTTTTGTTGCAATGCATTGTATTTATTTGGCACTTTTACCGTACTGGGAACCCATGTGTCGGGGGGTTCTCATTCCGTATATATCTCTTGTTTTTCAGATACAGGTCCAGGTGCTCAGAAGTGAGCTCTGGTTCATCTGAGAGATGGCAAAGATCTTTATATTCTCTACTTTATAATTTGCTTAGAATCTCTCCACCTTTATTTTGAAAAGCTTATATTATGTATTGAACTCTTTTGAACTTGCCTATAGAGGCTCTTATGTTTCTTTTGGGAGAGATTAGGAGATTCTGTTGTCAACTACTTTCATACTGTACCCTAGCTGGCTTAAACTTCACGGGTCGCGACTAGTGGCTATTTACTTATGTTATATATATCTATATGATGTCCTTCTCTTATCTCCTTTATGCCTTTATCCTTATATCGCTTTTGACTTCGCGCTTTACTTTTTAGTTGTCGATGCGTGAGCGATACGACTTCGCGATTTTATTTTATTTTATTTTTACTCTTTTCAGGCTTCTCGTTTAATACTCCTTTCGAAATTACTTATATTTATTGTATTAAAAATCCACCTGAGAGTCGTACTACCGTAATATCATTGACTTATGACTCGAGCATAAGGATTTGAATATTATGGTGTTACATGATCCAACTAAAATATTGAGTCCCAAATCAACAAATTTAACACATTCCAGAATAAAGGAATGGTTGAATTTTTTCAATGGCTAGAAGTATTATTTATCTTGATAGTAAATACATCTAGCAAATATACTTAAGTTGATGAGAGTATCTTTCAATAAACATAAGCAGAAAGAAACAGAACAAAACAACACAACTTCTTAACCAAGTGAATAGCAGCCATTAGAATAGTAGTGAAGATAAAAAAAATTAAAATTAAGAACAAAAATAATAGAACCAATAAATTAAAATCAATAACAATTAACAAGTTCAAAATAAAAAATAACAGTAGCAGTGATGACTTACATCATCTACCCTTTTTCTTGCATAAAAAGGACCATAGAAGAGGCATAATCTCATTTGATCATTGCAATTCATGCCTTAATTGATGAATATCATAGTACATTGCTTTGAAATGAGTTTGTGTTGGATTTCAGGTGGAGAAGACATCAAAAATGGGAAAGAAAACAACAAAACAAGTAGGGCGTGTGAAGCAGGCGTTTCACTTGGAACAAACGCCACAAAAGTGTATTGGCGTTGCATGCCAGAAGCTGGGCGTGGCACGCTGGTACAACATTCCAGAGAGCAAAATTGAAGACCATCAAAGGGGCGTGGCACGCCAGGAGCGGGGCGTGGCACGCGAACTCGTTACTAGAAGAGCCATCACTATGGCGTGCCACTTTGTGTCGAAGGCGTGGCACGCCAGCCCCAGAGTTCACTTGGGCATGCCACTTGAGGACCAAGGCGTGGCATGCCAAGCCTATAAGACCCACAATTGAATGGGCGTGCCACTTGAGCAACAAGGCATGGCACGCCAGTGAACAAGGAGACAATGCAAAAGCTGGGCGTGCCACTTGGTATCGAAGGTGTGGCATGCCAGCTCAAGAAGTTCCACTAAGGTGTGCCACTTGAGCAACAAGGTGTGGCACGCCAGCACCTAAAGAGGCCAAATAAAGCTTGGCGTGCCACTTGGTATCGAAGGCGTGGTATGCCAACTTAATTATCTCACTTTAGCATTCCACTTGAACATCCAGGCGTGGCACGCCAACACCTGGGACCATGGCAAATGACGGGCGTGACACGCTAGTCTCATGACGTGACACGCTGGTAGTGTTTTCCAGAAGAGGAATTAAAGGGCCAGTGAACTCAGGCGTTCCACTTGGGATATGAGGCGTGGCATGCCAGCAAGAAGATGAAGCAAATGAAGGGCGTAACACGCCAGTCTCATGGCGTGGCACGCTGGTAGTATTTTCCAGAGAGGAAGAAGAGGAGCCAATGAACTCAGGCGTGCCACTTGGATGGCGAGGCATGGGATGCCGGCAAGGGGGTGAAGCTTTAAGAAGGGTGTGGCACGCCAGACCCTAGGCGAGCCACGCTGGTACAAATCTCCAGAAGCATAGAGATAAGGGAAGTGACCTTGGGCATGCCACTTTGGTTCGAAGGCGTGACACGCCAGGCTACTTTGCCCTTTAAAATGTCCTGGGCGTGCCACTTAGGCTCGAAGGTGTGGCACGCCAGGGGTGAAATAGAGGACGGCGTGCCACTTAAATAGAGAGGCGTGGCACGCCAAATCAGAAACAGAAGGAGCGTGATACGCTAGAAAAGCGCCAGTCACACGCCAGCTGGAAGATCACGTTTGTTGAGTTTCTTTTCCCTCCAAATTGTAATTTTCTTTTTTTGTCATTTTTTATTTTCTAGATCTAGGAGTAGTATAAATACCCTTCAAAGTATTGGAAAAGTGGGTTAGCAAGTCACAGAGTTTAGTTTTTGGGGATTTCACTTTTAGTTTTCACATTTCATCTCTTCCATCTTTTGTACTTCCTCTCTGAGCTATGAGTGGCTAAATTCCCTCTCATTGAGAGAGGGAGTTCTATTGTACTTGATGGATTAATGATAGTGAATTTCTTCTTCTCTTCATCTTCTCTTTGATTTGCTTGAAGGAATTTCAATTTTCATGCTTAGTGTTCAATTAACTTGGAAAAGAGATTGAATGCAAAATGGGTTTCATGGGAACCTTGGAAAAGGAAACATGAAACCATGCTAGAAATCCCTTCTCACACTTGAGTAGAATCTGGGTTTTGGTGTTTGGATATGGTGACATACAATCCTCCCTCTACCTGGACCTATGATGATGTTTGGTATAATCAGGGACCAAGCATATCTCTCTTCATGAGCAATTAGACCAAGGAATTGGCTATTGATCAAGATCTGAGAGATTGAGTCACCAAGGGATTGGGTTTTAATCAATCATGATTGCCAAGAGGTCAATGAGTTGCATGATCGAAGATGATATGAGCTAGAATTAATCGAAAGAGACAATATCTCTTGATCTCAATGAATTTCCCCATTCTTATCTCTCCCATTCTTTTATAGCTTTACCTGCATTCTGCAAAATCCCATTCCCCTTTACATTCTTGTTATTTCCATTTCTGCATTTTATTGCTTTCTTTTATTTCTTTTGCCATTTATGTTTCTGCCATTTATAATTCTACACACACAACTTATTCTGTTGAGCTTGATTAATTCACCAATTGATTAAAATTGCTCAAATCTACCAATCTCTGTGGATAGATCCCACTCCACTGTGGGTTAATACTTGACGATAATTTTGGTGCGCTTGCCAAGAGCGAATTCATCAATATTATTAGGGAAGGGTAATGAATTCAGCCCATCAAGTTTTATGGCGTCGTTTCCGGGGATTGGTTTGAATTTGACAATGATTAAACCAATTGGAGAGCTAGATTAAGCATTTTTTTATTTTTCTTTATTCATTTCGTAGTGTAACCTTTAAGTTCCTTTCTAATCTTTGTTTTTATTTCTTGTCTTTCTGAGATTTTTTAGCTATTTATTGTTTATACTTTCACTCTTCTAACTGTTTGATTAATTGCATCACTCAAGCTAATTACTAATTTTAACTAAGGAGATTTCTTCACTTGCTCTTTTCTTATTGTGTGTTGGTTGTATGACAGGTAGAAAAGGAGAGACTTCATCCTCTTTTGATAGTGAACCTGAGAGAACCTTCCTTAGATTAAGGAGGGAGGCTAGAGGCAAGGGTATAGTTGGAGAAGAACCAGTAGAAGAAGATCTAACAACCACCATGGAAGACGAAGTACACGAAGATGTTGGAGGAGGAGCTGGAAATCAAGCTAGGAAAGAGAAGAGAGTCTTAGGCTCCTATATCAACCTAAATCCAGGAAACTGTGGCAATAGCATCCTCAAGCCAACAATCCATGCCAACAACTTTGAGCTGAAACCTCAACTCATCATACTAGTCCAGAATAACTGCTCATATGGAGGAGGTGCTTAAGAAGATCCAAATCAATATCTCAACATATTCTTGAGGATATGTGATATTATAAAGTCCAATGGTGTACACCCTGACACCTACAAACTATTTATGTTCCCTTTCTCACTCAGAGATAAGGCAACTAAGTGGTTAGAATCATTCCTCAAGGAGAGCCTAACCACATGGGAGGATGTTGTGAACAAGTTTCTAGCGAGATTTTACCCTCCACAGAGGATCAATAGGCTAAGAGTTGAGGTACAAATCTTCAGATAGCTAGATGGTGAAACACTCAATGAGGCCTGGGAGAGGTTCAAAGATCTAACAAGGAAATGCCCACCGGATATGTTTAATGAGTGGGTGTGACGTTGAAATTTTTGCTAGTAAAGAATTTTACAAAAATAGTCGCGTTGTAGATATAGATTCTAAACCAACAGAAATCCTTTCGTGCAAACGTATTGGTCGTCACAAGTAACAAACCCCTTTGAAATTGATAACCGAGTATTCAAACCTCGGGTCGTTTTCTCAAGAAATTGCAGGGAGGTATGTTCTTATTATTGGCTATGAAAAAGGTAAAATTGGGGGTTTTGGAATTAAGGAAGAAGTATGACAAGTAATTTAAATGACAATTAAAATAAATAAATACTGTAAAGCAAACTTTTGACAAGGTATGAGAAATTGGAAGTCCAGACTTAGTTATTCTTATCAATAATAATGAAAGTTGAATCTTAACTTAGTTGACCTTTGCTAAAACAAAGGAAAGTCAAGGGACTAATTAATTTGACCTTCGAATCCTATTTATTTCCTAAGAAAAGGTTGGGATTATTGAAATTCAATTCAATTAGCAAAGATAACAGTTATCAATTATGTTAAGCTAAGATAACTCCTGAGTTAATGATTTCTAAACCAAGACCAAAAAGGGAAAAGTAAATTAATTCTACTGGAATGAAAATGTCTTCAGATTGGGAATAATCAATGGCATAAACAAAAGAAGGCAATATTAAACTGAAATACCTCAAATAACATTAAATAAGAAAATCATCATGAAAGTGGCATAAACCAAATAGGCAACATAACTAATACAAGCAAGCATTAAAGTATCTGAGAGTAAGAGATAAATATAAAGTAAAAGAATATTGAACCTGGGATTGAGAGTCGCTCCTAAAACTAAGAGAAGTCCTAAATCCTAATCCTAAAGAGAGAGGAGAGAACCTCTCTCCAACTAAAACCTAAATCATGGAAAGTGACTAAAAATTCGGCAACTCCCTGAATGGATGCATTCTCACACTTCATAACCTCTGGTCTATGCCTTCTGGACTTGGATTTGGGCCGAAAAGGGCTTCAGAATCCGCTATGAGCGTTTTCTGCAATTTCTGGTGCGTGGCTTCTGTCACGCGTCGGCGTGGGTTACGCGGTCGCGTCGATTGGAGTTTTCTTTGTCGGGCGGTTGCGTCATAGGTGTTCTTCTTTAGGTGCGCGATCACGTCAGTCATGCGGCCGCGTCGCTTCTTCTTCACGCTTGGCATGCGGCCGCCTCGCCCATGCGGTCGCGTCGCGCCAGTTTCTTCACAACTCCGTTTTATGCTTTCCTTCCATTTTAGTATGTTTCCTTTTCTATCCTTTAAGTCATTCCTGCCTTAGAAGATATGAAACTACTCAACACACTAATCATGGCATCGAATGGAAATAAAGGTAATTAAATTGATTAATTTTAAAGCATAGGAAACATGTTTTTCACATACATCACATAATAAGGAAGGGAAAGTAAAACCATGCAATTAATATGAATAAGTGGGTGAAGGATTGAATAAATCACTCAAACTAAGCACAAAATATATCATAAAATATGGGTTTATCAGGGTGCAGCTCCACATTTTCTATAAGGATTAAACTATGAATCGAAGAAGGCTGTGGACCACTCTTCAAGGGGTTCACTCATCAAGAAGAAGACCATTGAGGAAGCCATAGATGTCATTGAAACTATAGCTGAGAATGACTTCTTCTATGCTTCAGAAAGAGGCTAAAAGAAGGGGGTGCTGGAACTCAATTCTATGGATGCCCTGTTGGCACAAAATAAGGCAATTGCAGCACAATTGGCAGCCTTAAGCAAAAAAATGGAAAACTATGTGTCCAAGCTCAAGCACCACCCCAAGAAGAAAATGAACCAGAAGTTGAATGTGAGCAAGCAAACTATGTCCATAACCCCTCTTGACCACCATATGACCCTAACTCTAAGACATATAACCCAGGATGGAAGAACCACCAAAATTTTGGGTGGGAGAACCAACAAAATCACAACCAAGAGCACAACAAACCATACCAAGCCAATCAATACCAGAATCACAATTCCAACCATCAGTCAAATAACAACAGACTTTACCATAATCTACCTCACATATCATATCCTTCCAACCAGCAAACACACCACCATCAAGAAACACTAACCCCAACCTCACAACCAAGTGAAATCAAGGGAAACTTTGAGAGAGTAGAGGTCGCAATAGCACAGCTATCATCACAGCTTACAGGAGCCATTTCCACCCTCTTGGAAAGGCAAGCACAAGCTGAAAAGGAGATAGATGCCAACCAAGAAGAATACAGGTCAAATTTGAAGAACCAAGGTGCAACAATCTCAAAGCTGGAAGCACAAGTGGGGTTCTTATCCAAGCAAATCCCAATGCCTACACACACATTTTCAAGTGACACCATGGCCAACCCAAGAGGGAAATGTAAAGCCATCACACTTAGAAGTGGAAAAGTGATAGAAGAAGCCACCCAAAACCAGGCAAACCACGAAGAAGAAGTTGCAGAAAAGCCTGAAAACAGGAAGAAAGAAGAGGCCCCTAGCCCGTCTTCACCAAAGCCAATCTTGAAGCCATATATACCAAAGGCACCATACCCACAAAGGCTAAGAAAGGATGGGAAGGACAACCAGTTCTCCATATTTTCAGAAATCTTCAAAAAACTCCAAATCAACATACCATTTGCTGAAGCATTGGAGCAAATGCCGCTCTACGCAAAGTTCTTGAAGGAGCTCATGACAAGAAAAAAAAACTGGGGTGAAAAGGAGACTGTAGTCCTAACTGAGGAATGTAGTACCATCATACAAAAGAAACTCTCCCAGAAAATAAAGAACCCAGGGAGTTTCCAAATCCCCTACATCATAGGGGATATCACTATTGAAAAGGCTTTGTGTGACTTGGGAGCTAGCATCAATCTCATGTCCTTGAACATGATGAGAAGGATGAGAATTGAGGAAGCCAAACCAACAAGAATGGCACTCCAACTAGCTGGCAGAACATTCAAGTTTTCACATGGAGTGGTGGAAGATTTATTGGTAAAGGTGGGAAAATTCATCTTCCCAGATGACTTTGTTGTGCTGGACATGGAAGAAGAGGCAAACACTTCAATTATCCTAGAAAGGCCATTCCTAGCTACTGCTGGAGCCATCATTGATGTACAAAAAGGAGAACTAGTCTTGAGATTACATGAGGAAAAGATGGTCTTCAATGTCTTCAAGGCAATGAGTTATCCCAAGGAAACAATAGGAGAATGCATGATGGTGGACACCATAGAACAAATAGTCCTAGGAGTTTTGAAAGAAGAGCAATATGAAGGAAGTATGGAATTGGAGCAACAAGCACCACGTGAAGAACCACTACAAGAAACCATGGAAAGTTCAATCATGACAAACCACAAAGACAACAATGAAGAAGAGGCACCAAAACTAGAGCTAAAAACTCTACCTCCAAGCTTGAAATATGCCTATCTAGGTGACAACAGCACCTACCCAGTGATCATCAACTCAAGCTTGAGCAAGAAGCAAGAAGAGGAGCTCATTCAAGTGCTAAAACAACACAAGGATGCGATAGGCTGGACACTCATAGACCTAAAAAGGATCAGCCCTTCAATGTGTATGCACAAGATCCTACTTGAGGAGGGTGCCAAGCCCTCAAGGCAACAGCAAAAAAGGTTGAATCCAACCATGAATGAGGCAGTCCAGAAGGAAGTGTTGAAGTTGTGGCAAGCTTGGGTGATCTACCCCATCTCAGACAGCCCTTGGGTGAGCCCGGTATAAGTAGTTCCAAAGAAAGGAGGAATCACTGTTGTACCAAATGAGAAGAATGATCTGATACCAACAAGAACAGTGACTGGTTGGCGCATGTGCATCGACTACAGGAAGCTCAATGAAGCCACCAGGAAGGACCACTTTCCCCTACCATTCATGGACCAAATGCTCGAGAGGCTGGCTGGACATGAATACTACTACTTTCTTGACGGTTATTCGGGTTATAACCAAATAGTTGTAGACCCAAAGGACCAGGAGAAAACTTCATTTACTTGTCCATATGGTGTTTTTGCTTACAAGAGGATGCCCTTTGGACTGTGCAATGCACCTGCAACATTCCAAAGGTGCATGGCCTCAATATTTTTGGACATGATTGAGAGGTTCATCGAGGTGTTTATGGATGACTTCTTTGTATTTGGTAACACATATTCTGATTGCTTGCATCACTTAGCCCTGGTGCTAAAGAGATGCCAAGAGACTAACCATGTTTTAAACTAGAAAAAATGCCATTTCATGTTACAGAAGGAGTGGTCCTTGGTCATAAAATCTCAAAGAAAGGCATTGAAGTAGACAGGGCAAAGGTAGAGGTGATTGAAAAGTTACCTCCACCTTGTAATGTCAAAGCAATCAGAAGCTTTTTGGGACACACTGGTTTTTATAGGAGGTTTATTAGAGACTTCACTAAGGTTGCCAAGCCATTGAGCAAACCTACTTGTCTCTAATGTGCCTTTTGTTTTTGATAATGAATGCATGTTAGCCTTTGAGGAGCTTAAGAACAAACTTTCCTCTGCACCTATCATAGCACTACCATGTTGGGATCTACCTTTTGAGTTGATGTGTGATGCATCAGATTTTACTATGGGTACTATTTTAGGACAGAGAAAGGATAAATTGGTGCATGTCATTTATTATGCCAGCAAGGTCCTTAATGAAAATCAAAGGAACTACACCACTATAGAGAAGGAATTACTTGCCATTGTCTTTGCTTTTGATAAATTTAGATTATATCTCATTAGTTCTAAAGTAATTATATTCACTGATCATGCAGCACTCAAATACTTGCTTACAAAACAAGAATCCAAGCCAAGGCTAATAAGATAGATCCTGCTATTCCAAGAGTTTGACATCGAAATTAAGGATAGGAGTGGAGTAGAGAACAAAGTTGCTAACCACCTCTCAAGGATCCTACAAGAGGAAGAAGGAGCACACCATCTTGCAGTGAATGAAAGCTTTCCGGATGAGCAATTGATGATGATACAAGAGACCCCTTGGTTTGCTGACATAGCCAATTTCAAGGCCATTGGGGAACTACCAACCAACATCAACAAACATATAAAGAGAAAGCTCATCAAAGATGCCAAATACTATATCTGGGATGAGCCATACTTGTTCAAAAAGTGTGCTGATGGGATCTTGATGAGGTGTATATCCCATGGAGAAGGACAAGAGGTGCTTTGGCAATGTCATGGATATACATATGGAGGTCACTTTAGTAGAGAAAGAACAGTAGCCAAGGTGCTCCAATGTGGATTCTACTGGCCAAGCATTTTCAAGGATGCAAAGGACTTGGTGTCAAGGTGTGATGAATGCCAGAGGGCTGGCAATTTACCCAGGAATAATGAGATGCCATAGAGATTTATAATGGAGCTAGAACTATTCGATGTATGGGAGATTGACTTCATGGGGCCCTTCCCATCCTCTTACACAAATAGTTATATACTTGTGGTTGTAGATTATGTGTCAAAGTGGGTGGAGGCTATTGCCACCACCATAAATGACAACAAGGTTGTAATGAGCTTCTTAAGAAAGAACATTTTCAGCAGGTTCGGAGTTCCCAGAGCACTCATTAGTGATGGAGGGACACATTTATGCAATAAACAATTAGAAGCACTCCTTCTCAGATATAGAGTCAAACACAAGATGGCAACCCCTTATCATCCGTAGACCAACAGGCAAGTAGAGATTTCCAACAGAGAGCTAAAAAGGATTCTTGAAAAAACTGTTGGAAGCTCAAGGAAGGACTGGTCTAAGAAACTAGACGATGCTTTATGGGCCTACAGGACAGCCTTCAAGACCCCCATTGGGATGTCACCATACCAACTAGTATTTGGCAAGGTTTGCTACTTACCAGTTGAACTGGAGTATAGAGCCTTCTGGGCTCTAAAATTGCTGAATTTTGATGAGCAAGCTGCTGGAGAAAAGAGGCTGAGGCAACTCAATGAGCTAGAAGAATTTAGGAACCAAGCATATGAAAATGTAAAGATCTACAAAGAGAACACAAAAAGATGGCATGATCAAAAGATATCAAAGAGGGAGTTCACTGAAGGACAAAAGGTGTTATTGTACAATTCTAGACTTAGGTTCTTCCCTGGGAAGCTTAAGTCTAGATGGTTTGGACCTTTGACCATCATCAAAGTGTACCCCTATGGTCAAGTGGAGCTCATGGAGGACAAAACACAGAGAACCTTCACTGCAAATAGCCATAGACTCAAGCATTACCTAGGGGACTCACTGAATGAAAGAAGAGTGAGCTACCACCTCAACTAAAAAAGGAAGAACGTCAAGCTAGTGACGATAAAGAAGCGCTGGTTGGGAGGCAACCCAACACTTTATATCCTTTTGATTTATTGCTTTATTAGAAGTAGATTGTAAATATTAGCTTAGGAAGTTAATTTTAGTTTTGATAGTTAAGATAGCTTTGTGAGTTAAATTGTGTGCTATTCTTTTGGAGGTGGAGCTGGATGAAAACATTTACTAATAATGATGAGTGATTGGGCTAAGAACTAGCTAAAATGCTAAGTTTGGTGTGGCCACTCACCAACTTGATCTAGGGTTACAAGCATCTAGATAAATTAAATTTTTTTTGGGAGTAAGCCCAAAGATTAAATTTGGTGTGGCCACTACCATACGAGAATCAATCAGCAAGCCCAATACCACTCAATGTGGAAGCATTTAATACATTGGTGGAGGCTTGAATGAGGATTTTAATGTGTTCAGGGGATATTAGGCACAAAGAATGTGAAAGGATTGAAATTATTTCTTCCCCATGAACACATTGAAACCCCAATGATAAACCCAATTTATTGAGATGCAAATGAATTAAGTTTGGTATCCCAAGGGACAACCATCAATTGCAATCCCATTCACTAGCATTAAAAAGGAATGTAGAGGATCATTTTGTCATTACTAATGGGGTTTTTGTTTTCTTTTTTTTAGGAGATTGAATGGGGCCCACTTGTTAGATAACAAGGAGGTCAAAGTGCACTTACACTTTGGAACTCAACATCTTCAGGGAGCACAGCGGGATAAGGGTTGGCGCCTCTTCCCACGCTAGACGCCACTCCCCAAGTGGAAAACATTGAATTCCCTTCTTTTCCCACCATTCGAACCACACCCTTCAATCCTATAAATCCCCTACCCTCCCCATTCCCTCCATATAACAAACTCACAGAGACTTTTCCTTCTTCTCTCGTTCTTCTTTTTCTTTATCTTTCTACTTGATTGGGACAATCAAGTGCTAAGTTTGGTGTTGGGGCAAAACTTTGTTTTGCTTGTGTTTCTTTGTAACACTCTATTAATATCTCAGAACCCTTAAACACACACTCTCTCTCTTTCTCTCTCTCTCCACCTAATGGCACCACCAAGATCCTCAACCTCAAAGAAAAGAAAGACCAAAGAACCAACCTTAGGTTCCTCAAGCTCAAACTTCAATTAGTACAAATTCCTCTCAGCATTCAATCAAAACCAATTCTATGGTTGGGTGAGTGAGAGAGAGATCATCCCAGAGGTCGGCTTTCAACTAGGAAGGAATGAGCACCTTGAGATCAACATTGAGATCAACAACAGGGGCTGGGCACTCTTCTGCAACCCACCAAAGAAAGTGGTGGAAGGAGTGGTAAAGGAGTTTTATGCTAATGCCGTGCCACAGCCAGGGAAAACTTATGGGTATATTAGCTATGTGAAGGGGAAGACCATAGACTATAGTCCCTCTAACATAGAAAGGGTGCTGATGGTGAAAAGGGTCAACTCCACTCGAAGTTATGAGGAGAGGATGAAGCAACCAGACCCAGGATTTGATGAAATCCTGAATGAAAATTGTGTACTAAATGTGCAGTGGATCAATGATAAAGATGAAAAAGCTGGGCGTGCCACTTGGTATCGAAGGCATGCCACGCCAGCTCAAGAAGTCCCACTAAGGCGTGCCACTTGAGCAATAAGGCGTGGCACGCCAGCACCTAAGGAGGCCAAATAAAGCTGGGCGTGCCACTTGGTATCGAAGGCGTGGCACGCCAGCTTAATTATCTCACTTTGGCGTGCCACTTGATCATCCAGGCGTGGCGCACCAACATCTGGGACCATGGCAAATGACGGGCGTGACACGCCAGTCTCATGGCATGATACGCTGGTAGTGTTTTCCAGAAGAGGAATCAAAGGGCTAGTGAACTCAGGCGTGCCACTTGGGAGATGAGGCGTGGCACGCCAGCAAGAAGATGAAGCAAATAAAGGGCGTGACACACCAGTCTCATGGTGTGGCACGCTGGTAGTATTTTCCAAAGAGAAAGAAGAGGACCCAATAAACTCAGGCGTGCCACTTGGAAGGCGAGGCGTGGCACGCCGGCAAGGGGGTGAAGCTTTAAGAAGGGCGTGGCACGCCAGACCCTAGGCGTGCCACGCTGGTACAAATCTCCAGAAGCATAGAGATAAGGGAAGTGACCTTGGGCGTGCCACTTTGGTTCGAAGGCATGCCACGCCAGGTTGCTTTGCCCTTTAAAATGTCCTGGGCGTGCCACTTTGGTTCGAAGGCGTGGCACGCCAGGCTACTTTTCCCTTTAAAATGTCCTGGGCGTGCCACTTAGGCTAGAAGGCATGGCACACCAGGAGTGAAATAGAGGACAGCGTGCCACTTCAATAGAGAGGCGTGGCACGCCAAATCAGAAACAGAAGGAGCGTGACACGCCAGAGAAGCGCCAGTCACACGCCAGCTGGAAGATCACGTTTGTTGAGTTTCTTTTCCCTCCAAATTGTAATTTTCTTTTTACTTTTGTAATTTTCTTTTATTTTCTAGATCTAGGAGTAGTATAAATACCCTTGGAAGTATTGAAAAAGGGGGTTAACAAGTCACAGAGTTTAGTTTTTGGGGATTTCACTTTTAGTTTTCACACTTCATCTCTTCCATCTTTTGTACTTCCTCTCTGAGCTATGAGTGGCTAAATTTCCTTTCATTGAGAGAGGGAGATCTATTGTACTTGATGGATTAATGATAGTGAATTTCTTCTTCTCTTCATCTTCTCTTTGATTTGCTAGAAGGAATTTTGATTTTCATGCTTAGTGTTAAATTAACTTGGAAAAGAGATTGAATGCAAAATAGGTTTCATGGGAACCTTGGAAAAGGAAACATGAAACCATGCTAGAAATTCCTTCTCACACTTGAGTAGAATCTGGGTTTTAGTGTTTGGATATGGTGACATACAATCCTCCCTCTACCTGGACCTATGATGATGTGTGGTATAATCAGGGACGAAGCATATCTCTCTTCATGAGTAATTAGACCAAGAAATTGGCTACTGATCAAGATCTGAGAGATTGCGTCACCAAGGGATTGGGGCTCAATCAATCATGATTGCCAAGAGGTCAATGAGTTGCATGATTGAAGAGGATATGAGCTAGAATTAATCCAAAGAGACAATATCTCCTGATCTCAATGAATTCCCCCATTCTTATCTCTCCCATTCTTTTATAGATTTACTTACATTCTGTAAAATCCCATTCCCCTTTACATTCTTGTTATTTCCATTTTTGAATTTTATTGCTTTCTTTTATTTCTTTTCCATTTATGTTTCTGCCATTTATAATTCTACACACACAACTTATTCTGTTGAGGTTGACTAATTCACCAATTGATTAAAATTGCTCAAATCTACCAATCTCTGTGGATACGATCCCACTCCACTGTAGGTTAATACTTGACGATAATTTTGGTGTACCTTTCAAGAGCGAATTCATCAATATTATTGGGGAAGGGTAGTGAATTCAGCCCATCAAGCAGCAGCCAATAGTGATGAACAATAAATTAAAAATCAATAAAAAAATTAGCAACAGTGAAGAACAACAAATTAAGAACAAAAAATCAAGAACAACAAACAATAGCAAGAAACTAGGAACAACAAATAAATAGTAGTGAAGAACAACAAACCATAGCAAGAATATAGAAAATCAAGAAACAAAACACAATAGCAAGAACAGAGAAATCAAGAAGCAAAAATAGCAGGAGACTGAATCTGCAATTGAAGAGGCGCTACGAGAACGACAACATGCTACACTGTTGCCGGAGAGTTACTACGGCATGTGTGGAGTTGTGGAGGATGACGACGTGTTGCTAGCCTATTGCTTGGCTTGCCAGGGAGGACAAAAAAGACAGAAAGCTGCTAGAAGAACGGGAGAGGAAGAGGAAAGGGTTAAGCGGTCGCTAATTCCTCAATAAATAAGCTTCTGATTAGTAACTCAATTGCGACTAGTTACTTCAAAAATTTTCTCGGTTAATTTTAGATTTGTTATAACTCTGCAACGGATTTCCAACAAGATTAGAGAGTAATTTGCTAAAAAATAGGTAGGATATAGCTTTTGCTTTGCGAAAAGATTGTAGTTGCCAAGTCGCTTACTAAATTAAAATTGTGACAACTTAGCGACTTGAAATTAGCGAACAAAATGTGTCAGTTGTTAAAGGGTCGCCAATTTCTCGCTACTGAGGTCCTAGACACTCAATATCCATATTTTCGCTTTAGTGACAAATTAGTAAGAAATACTTTCCTAGCTGAATGATTTATTTGTTGTGACTAGTTAGCGATGACTACTTTCCATCGCTAACCTAATTTATTTGAATTTTACAATATTATGCAATAAATTGGCGAGAAACTAGTTGCTCACTAAAAATAAAAACTTTGCTGACAAATTAGCTAGGAAATTGTCAATCGCAAGATGCATTTCAAGTCTTTGTGACAGATTAGTTAGGAACATTGTTCCTCACTAATTAGCCTTTTTGAACAAAGTTCATTTAGCGACCAACTAGTGTGTGAATTATTTCTCGCTAATTGTATGTCAAGCATTTGCGACGGAATAGTGATGACAATATCCCTCTCTACTTTACTTTTATTCGATTGAACTCCTAAGTGATTGATTTGCTAGAACATTGTCAGTTGCTAATTAATTTGTGACAAATTAGCAAGAAAATTTTTTCCGCTCTTTTTTAAGTTACAAAACTCAATTTGAGAAAAACAAACTTACTCGTGAATCTCTCGCTTATTAGTCGCTTGTCTTAAGTTCATATATTTTGTGACTGCTTATTAATTTTGTCGTTAGCACGTCATTAATTTCTCACTAGTTTGTGACAAAAAATATTTCTCGCAAAAGTTCGTCGCTAATTTGTCAAATTCTTGTAGTTTTGGAGGGTTTTCATTGCAATTAACATGAATTAAAATAGAAAGAAATTAAAAGTACAATTCATTAATTAAGTGGCAAGAAAATAAAGAGAAATTAAAGAAACTAACAAAAAATCAAGCAACTCACAGTTGACAACAATTAAAGTAAGGGCTTTGACTAGGCTTGAAAATCAAGGATCACTATCATTGTCACAAAACTAGAAATTATGATCATTTTTAAGAGCAGACTAATAATTTAACCTCTACACATATAATAAAGTCAATTAAACTCAATTAGCCCAAATGGCAAATCCTAACCAACATATTAATTGAATTTAGTAAAAATAAGGTTAATCAACATACAAATTTTATTTAGTAAAAATTTAGCATTAGTAAAAATAAGAGTTAAGTATGATTTTGGTCCTTATGGTTTAGCCTGAAAATCAAAATCATCCTAACCTTTTTTTTAAACGGTCCCCAACATTCAATTTAATATTAAAATCGTCCTTTTGAAGACAATAAATTTTAAATGATAAAAATACCCTACTAGTATACCTCCTCTATTCTTTATACTGTCTCTCTTTCACCGTTTCCTTCTTTTCTTTTCCCTTCTCACAGAAGTAACAATATCGAGATTTAAAGGGGTAGAACGAAGGAGAGAAATGGCAAGAGAGGGATGCAAAATTGGAAGGAGACGAAGAAGAAAGGTGCGACGACGAGGGAAGCCATCGCTGCTATCATTGCTTCACCAAAAAGAGAGAGGGGAAGGACGCAAACAGATAGAGTGTTGTTGCCTTCGTTGGTGTTGCCGCAATGGCTTCAGAAGGTGACTGTCACTGGCACTACCCTAGCCGCTCACCTCGCTCGCATCAATGGCCTCATCCACCGTTGCCAACATTGTTCCTTCTCTGTAATCGAAGGAGGTTCTTCCATTGTCGATATTGTTGCTCAATTTGACCTTTCCTCCTGCATCACTACTCCGTTCCTGCATTGCCACCTATGTCTCTACCACTTGGGTGCTACGGCAACCTCTGCTCATGTGCTCCTTTTAGCATCTCTTCCCACCATCTCTTCCGTGGTTGTTTCTCCCTTTCAACATATTCAACAACACCAACAACATAACAATTTTAAAGAAGGATAGAGAGGGGAAGGGAGGGAGATAGACAGATTACAAAGAAGGAGAATAGAGGAAGTAGGAAGAGATGTGGCACATACGGAGTGTGATGATGATAGGGTAAGGTAAGGATATAATTGTCTAAAGGATGATTTTAAAACCACATTGGACCTTAAGGACGAATTTGAGTGCAAAAACAGGTTGGAGATGAAAGAATTTTTCAGCCTCAACCTTAGGGACCAAAATCGTACTTAACCCTAAAAATAAGGTTAATCAACAACAACTTGCCATTACTAATCAATTAGGACAATGATGACTCAAGATCGGCTTAATTCTTAACCCCAAACCAAGTGTGAAAATCTACTCCATAACTAATTCAAATAATTTGTCAAATATTTGGTGTGCATCATAAAATATAAACTTGCAACTAACTAAAATCTACTTTTAATCATCATCAAATTTACAATAAACATAACATTAACATCAAGAAGCATAAATAAATAAAAACCTATAAGGAACGTTATTCATCATACTTAAATTAAATATTTAAAGTCAAACATTCATAAGTATTCACAATAACAAAATAAAAGAGAGCATGAAAGTGAAAATGTAATACAAAGAGAACTAGAAGAAGATGAATTTTAAGCTTGACGCTTGCAATAATTAAAATAAATTAAAATAAAACTAACCTAAACTAACTAATTTAACCCTAATTCTAGAGAAAGATGAGAACTTCTCTTTCTAGAAAACCCAACTAAAATATACTAAAACTAAGCTCTTCTTTTTTTATTCTCCTTTACATTTCATCCTTAAATGCATATAAAATATGATATTTGGAGCCTTTTTGGGCCCAAAATGCGAGCTCATGTGCCACTTAAACCAAAAACGAGATGGCATTGTCGTGTTTGCGGCAATCTGCCGTATATGCAGCATAACCTCATGTATGCAAGGCTTCGCTTGCATCGTTGGAAGTCCCCTGCACGACCTTAGGTTGGCTAAAATCCTTGCTTCTAGTTGACCATAATTCAACCTAATGAATTTGTCAAAGTACCAAGTGGATTGGATGACTTAAAATCCAAGCAAATTAGAATTATAGATAAGAAACATACTATTTTGTCAATAATCGCAATTAAGAACAAGAATCACAAATATAGTCAATTAAGCACAAAATGCATAGAGAAGCTTAATAGAATCCCTTAAAATATACATAATCAATCATAAGAAATTGGACTTCATCAGGTGCAACGGCAAGGGAAGTCATTGTTGTTATCGTTGGGTTCATGAAAAATAGAGGCTTAGACAAGTGATAGACGCTCACTACAAGAAAAATATGTTTTAGCGACAAATTTTTAGTGGCAATAATATAATAGCCACTAATTTCTTCATTTAAGTTATCTTTTTGCGGTAATTATGTATTTGCCATTATTACTATATATTATAATGGCAATTATTTTTATTGCTGCTAAAAAATACATAAAAAAATTTTAAAAACAAATTTTAGTGGCAATTATTATTATTGCCACTAAATTATTATTTATTTTTACTTTTAATTTTAATTTTTATAAATTAATACCAGCCATTAATTAATTACCACTAAAAATTTTATTATGATATTTTTTAATTTCTTAAATTGCACACCTATGCAAGGAAGAGAGAACCTTGTCTCAGATATCCCACTGAACCTTGACTCAGATAATCACTCCTTGAAAATCCACTCCATCTCAACATTCTCCACCGACAACCGCCCACCATCGCCGTCACAGGCCTTGCCATCGCCGCCTATCGCTCTACACGCACATCTGTCTTCTTTTCTACACGCTCTACCTCAGATCTAGGTCGAATCCACGCCAGATCCACTCAGATCCAGGTTTGTTTTATGATTTGATTTATGTCTCTGCATTTGTTTGAAGTAAAAATTCACTCTCTCTGATCTCACTATTCAAATTGATAATGTGTTTAGTTGCTTGATTAGTTCAGTATAATTTCATAATTTCTCTTTATTTGTTAATTTCTCTTCATTTATTAATTAGGTCTCAAATTGCTTTCTGTTTCTGCTTTGTTCGAAGGTTTTGAAAAAATTGTTCAGGTGATTTTTTATTTTGTGATAAAAGATTTTGTGCTTTCTTGTCTATTTTTAGAATTTGAAGATTCAAAGGTTACATCGTGTGTCCTTGTTAAGCTTAATTTTGATTAGTCAAGGTTTTGTGACTTTGAAGTTTGAGAGAATGAACTCGATTTTTCCTCTCAGAATTTCATACTTGTTTTGGTCATAGATAGAATTGCTTAGCTTTGGTGATTTCTAAATTTTCAAGGCAATTATTTTTTCCATAATTTTTGGTCATGCAGCTCCTGCTATGATGATCCATCTGTAGAGCGACAATTTCTTGTTGTACCTGTTTCTTACTTTAATATAAAGAAGAGATGACATACTTGATTAATTAGTTCATTTTTGTTTATACTCATCACAAAACTAATCCATAATATAATGCATATTTAAATGAAGCAATAAGAAAACGTGTGCTTTAATATATTTGCCTCATGATACTTCTTGGGTAAATGCATGCATTTGGTAATTTCGTTGTTTCATACTCTATTTTTTTCATCTCATATTTTAAATTATAAATGTAAGTTTAATTGTGATGCATTACCTTAGTTTCAGTTTTAGAAGGTGGTGGTAATAGTGCACCATCCCTTTTGGTTATGGCAAGAAGCCCTTTGGTCACAAGGGATACCATCAAATCTGTTGGGCTTGTATACCTTAATAAATTTGTCTTTTGATAATAAGTTCATTTGTGAGGTAGTTATATATTATGAATTTTGGACAATTTTGTGGACAATTTTAATAGTAATTTTGTGGACAATTTTGTGATTTTAGGATAAAAAAGTATGCCTATTGTAAGAGAAAAACATTTATGCCCCCAACTACATATTCCTGTACTTGATTTGCTCCAACACAATCCTAAATCCTAATCACTTTCTTGCTTTGGTTGCAATAACAGCTTTTTGAGCTGCCTGGACTACCTTCCTCTTGCTCTTTGCTTATCCATACTGCTTTTCGCTGGTCTTACATTGAGAATTGTAAGCAACTTTTACCCTTTCATTAATCATTGTATCCATATTTGTTTCATTTTTATTCTTTCGTAATGGGAATAAACAAAATGCGTTCTTTGTAATAATAATTGAATATAGGTAATGGCAGAAATATGATCTAGGTATATAAAATTTTAATAACATTAATGATGTCTTCAGATGCTTAATTAATTGGCATACTTTTATCAAAGGTATTCATGTAAAAAAGAGTTCTTAAGTTACTCATTGTTTCATTGCATGATGCATATTATACTCTTAAGTTACTCTGTGATGATTGATATAGAGCCGCAACGCCACAAGAGTTTTATCTAGTGCTGAATTCAGCACATCTCTTCCTTTATCACCTATTTATTGCAGAACACAATCTCTGTAGACATACTTATATTTTTAATTAATTTATTTTTAAATTTATGTAAGCCACAGTGCACTATATCATGAAAATTCACTGTACAATTTGTACATCAATTTATTCCTCCTCTTGGTATCATTGGTTTTGCTGTCTGGGGTCTAGAGCCACTTCTATGCCTGAGCAGGAATTTTTTTTCTGTAAGTTAGCATCTAATCTTCATTTAAATAAATTCTAATCTGCAAGTTATCATGATAATTTATAAAAGTTGGATGAGAACAAGGAAGAGAGACAGAGAGGATGAGTTGTCATATTTGGTGGCTGTTGGGAAATTCTTGTTTCTATTGTGTGTAGGAGTGTGACTTTGAGAATTGAGATGACAGAGCACCAGGTACTCGGGTTATACTATTGGTCTGTTTTCATTGTAACTTGGTGGGTCTAAAAAATACTATATAATATTATATTAGATTAAATTATTCAAGGTGGAGGAGAATATATATTATGCTCGTGGTGTCCAATTCATACACGCATGTCTTTGTTACATTTAGAACCATATGTCTGCAAATCATTCATGTCTCCGCGTGACTTTATTTTTTCTATACTTAAATTGCCATTTTCAATTTCAGCTGAAAAGTCAATTAATCGCTAGGTTGGATTAATTTTCTGTAACATTGATGGATTGAACATTTGCACATTTGCACTTCTCTTTTAACTTTGTCATTTTGTTAGGGGAAGGATGGAATCGAACCTTCACGAGCTGAGATTTTTCTCAAAATTCATAAAAGGCGTAAGGATGGTAGACCATTGGATGAGGAATCTCCAAAAGCAGTGGTAAAATTTATGAATTTGTATCTTCTTGTTGTGATTGAAAAGTATAAAGGAACTAAATCATGTATTTAGTTCTAAAATAGGAACATACGTGTATCCTCCTTTTTAGCTTCACTCAATTGTGAAATTTAGTTCTTTCTATATAGGAATTAATTGAAGAGAAGTTGAACAATGGCGAGCTATCTAATGAAGAATCCAATAATCGTGTTGCTTGGGAAGGAGATGTTTATTCTCAAGTATTGGAAAGTGATAGAAATGGTTACGTACGGGGTTTAGGACTTGGTCCAACACCTTCTTTATTGTGGGGTAATAAATCATGTTATGGTAAATTTGTTTCGGATGCATTTGCTAATGAGGTTGCTCAAAAATTACAACAAGAAATAAAGGTGCTAAAGAAGAAACATGAAGAAGAAATGAAGTTGATGAAAGAAAATCAAAATAAAATGTTGGCTGAATTATCTTTTATGAGACAAGTTTTGTGTAAGTTTGTTTCAACAGGTTCATCTATGACTCAAGATTTCAATGAAAATTCTTTTATGTAGGTAATTTTTGAAATTTGAAATTTTTTCTTGTGATCTGTTTTCTTTTATTTGACATTACTGTATTGATTAGGTTCCTGATGCTATTAGTGGTCATGAGTTAGCATCATGCAGCACTTGAAATCAGGTTTGATGCTAATAGTTATTTTCTTGAAAGACTATATCTTCTATTATTGTTTGAATCCAGCACTAATTAACTAATACCATACATAATATTATACCAACTGTTCATTAAAATTATCATAAATAATATTTATTTGAGTCCAGCACGCTCTAGTTAGTGCATTGTGCATATAGACAAAGAAGTCTAAAATTATCAAAAATTTTGCCTGGCTCTTGTTAGAGAAACTTTCTATTTTATTTTTGCGATAATCTTTCAACACGTGGTTTGCAGACATGCCTTGTTTCCTAGATTGTCGCTTTCTGTTCTCCCATTCAGATGAGGTACCTGAATCTATGCACTCGTAATAAATAGATATAATGGAATCTGTTCTCACATAATGCACCTGTTTCTTATTCAGGCTTTTCTCACCATGCATTAGAACATTAACTTTAACTTAAATTTCAATTTGTTATGCAGATGGTGTTATACTGCTGTGGGACTCATAGTTGGTGGCTTTTTCTAGCATTGGCCTAGAACAATTGAGCATATTTTGGCTTCTTTTTTTTATTTTCTGCAAAATGTATTCAAAGTCAATGAAATGACAAACAAACCTCTATTATGTATTGATAAATATCGCTTTTAACATTTTATTTTGTCAAAAGGAGCATTTTAATAGAAAATTTATTTCAAATTTTCTTGATCAAAATTCAAATGCAAATTATTATTATTATTATTATTATTATAGAAAAGATATAGGTTGTTAGTTCTAATTAATGAAATGAGTATAATTAAAAAAATAACTTTAAGATTTTAGCGGCAATAGTAATGGCAGCTAAAAGTGAATAATAGTATAATTTTAGAATTTTTTTAGTGGCCATATAAATTGCCGGTAAAAAGGATTTTAGCGGCAATAGCAATGGCAACTAAAAGTGAACAATATTTCCATCTTAGAACTACTTTTAGTGTCCATATAAATTGCCGAGAAAATTGTCCCTAAAAGTTATATACTTTTTTGCAGCCATTAAAATGGTCTTTACCGGCAAATGTTATAATGGTCACCAAAACCTTTTAGCAGCGAAGCATAAGACGGCTAATATCTAATTGCCGGTAAATGTATTAGCGGCTATTTTTATTGCCGCTAAAAGTAAAATAAATGGCCGCTAAAAGTGATTATTTTTGTAGTGGCTAAATATCGATTTAAAAAATTCACAAGTTTAAAATCCCAATTTTATTGTAGCTCTAAACCGAAATCTAATACTCTTTAAGGTTTAGTTTAGAATGTCACAATTCAAATCAAACATTGGGAGTTTTAATCCCGGATTGTTCTCCCTTGGAATCACAATTGAGTGCATATTATTGGCTATGGGAGTTCGAGGTTTTGATTGCAAGTAATGGGAATTTAAATAGCAAAAAGTTAAAGAAACAAACAAGAAATTAAACTAGGAGCAATTAAGACAATTAACTAAGTAAATTCAAATGCTAAAAATATCTTGGTAAGGATACTACAAGAAAAATCACTTTTAGCGGCCATTTATTTCGTTTTTAGCGACAATAAAAATAGCTATTAATACAATTACTGGCAATTAGACATTAGCCGTCTTATACTTTGTCGCTAAAAGGTTTTAGCGACAATTATAACATTTGCCGGTAAAGACCTTTTTAACGGCCGCAAAAAGTATATAACTTTTAGTGGCCATTTTCTTAGCAATTTATATGGCCACCAAAAATGATTCTAAAATTGCAATGTTATTCACTTTTAGCGGCCATTCCTATTGCCGCCAAAATTCATTTTACGGCAATTTATATGGTCACTAAAAATAATTCTAAAATTATAATAGTATTTACTTTTAGTTGCCATTACTATTGCCGCTAAAATCTTAAAGACTTTTTTTAATTACATTATACTCATTTTCTTAGAAGCAACGAACTATCTTTTTTTTCTAGAATCTCAATTAGTTTTGCCAACAATTATTATTATTATGCATAATATAAATATACTAAAATTAATTACTACAAAATGAGATATTTTATTAAACTCAAAATATTGATACACAAATTTCTCTTGAAAAGTAATAAATCATATTACAGATCTAAACAATAAAAAATACTACAAGCCATGTTAGAGAACTAACTTTCAAATGCGTAATAAAACTACTAATAATGGAACCACATTGATGATTACATATCACCACCAAAATTGGGCAACATGGATCCAAAGTAGGTTCTCGCAGCCAAGTAGCCCAGAAACATGGAAGATAATGGCAATTTGGCAGCCAAGTTTTGATGTTATTGGTGTCATGGCATGGCAAAATATTGCTGTGAGGAAAAGCAAAATAGTAGGCTGTAATTCTTGAAATGGATTGGTACTTTGTCCTTGGTACTTGATTTCAATTGAAGCTGCTTCTAAGGTAATCAGAAATATATAGACCCTATTATGAGTTTAAAGAAATGAGTAAGAAAATGAGTGTTTGCATGATGATGTTGTGCTTATGTTATTATCTGTCATTGTCATCTCCTGAATAAAACTCATCTTTTATTTTTAAAAGAAATAACAGGACCACTAACATGCAACCTCAGTCACTAAATAAAACTAATACTGTAATACAACAATGGTAGACATTCATTGCAAGTTCTAATTTCTACAATAGAAAATAATCACAAGACAGAAACATAATAATTAGAAGGATACCAAAAACACTTAGGGTAGGTCAAAGATACAATAATTACCATATATAAAATAATACCGAACAACCAAGAGTAACTTAAAAATAAGTGTACCTAGACCTGTAAAACAAGGGGAAAAATAAAAAAGAAATTAGATTAGGGAAAAAAGAATGAACCAAAGAATAATAATATATGACACAATGGAAGCCATGCCCTTATCTCAACAAATATGCAGGGCTTAGATCCTTAGCTATCTGAAACAAAAACAAGGAGCAGAAATTTATTATTTATCAAGAAGTAGAAAATGAATTAATAAAAGATACCAATAAATGATAAGGTAATTACCACACAATATTTTCTGATCATTATTTGAGACTTGTGAACCTCAATCATTGCGTGCATGCTTCGCCTAACTATATGTATTTATAGTTAAATATTAATTTAACTAGCTGATGATCATTAGTTACATTAGTACTATACCTGCTATCTATGTATGTATTAAGAAATAGCTAGAATATAATAATGCTTTTGAAGTGATTAAAATGTTTTATGTAATTTAAATTGCTTAAGTTTTAATTGATATATCATTTCTGTGGCTTATATATATATCCTGTATTATCTACAGTTTTAATATAATTAATTATGTTCATGGTTGTTTCACAAGTTCCATAAGGGATATCTAGCAACTTAGCACTAAAAAATATATATCATCACTTTTAGATTTCATATTCATATAGTAGGAGTTTCTCAGATGAAAGTCCTAACTCATAAACAAGACAAAATTTTCCACACAACTGTCATCTCTTACTATTATTTGAAAAGTGAAAAGCAGAAATGGATTATTCAAATATAATGTATCACATTACAAATACACGATATATAAGACTTGAAAAAGCTAAGAAACCCAGTTGAACCCAGTTGAACCACATCCATAATTCTAATAAAATATTTACATGTTTTACTAGAATTTTCGACACAACGCTTTTTGATAAACCCCAATTTTGTGGTTTATCTTGTGCTTATTTTGGAGGATTTTATCACCTTTTCTCACACTTATTCAATGAAATAGCATAGTTTTGTAATTCTCTCTTAATTTGTGCTTAAGTGTAAAAACAAGTGTTTTTAGGCCTTTAAATTGGTAATTTTAATTCACCTTTGATTTCACTAGATCACTTGATGTGTTTGTTAGTGAATTCAGGTTGAAAAAGGTAGGAATGGATCAAAGGAGTGAAGAGAAAAGCATCCAAAGTGGAGAAATCATGGAAAAACAAGGATTTGGGGAGCATTAATCGACGCGCACGCGTGGCACCACGCGCACGCGTTGATATGAAGTCGCATGGCGATGCGTACGCATGACATAACATGTACGCGTAAATAGTAAAATGCCAAGCGATGCGTATGCGTGACCCACACGTACGCGTCGTAGCTCGCACGTGACCTCATTAAAGTGAAAGCACTGGGGGCGATTTCTGAGCTACCCATGCCCGAATCCAACCCATTCTTGAGGCTATTTCATGCTTAATTCAAGCTTGGGCAAAGGGGGAGCACTTAATTGTAGGATAGCATCATGTAGGTTAGTTTGCTAGAGAGAGAAGCTCCCTCTTCTCTCTAGAATTAGGGTTCTTAGGCTTATTTGCATCCTAGATCTAGGCTTGATTTCTTGTTTTCATCTTGTTTCCCTTACAATTTCTTGTTTCTACTCCTTCATTCTCATACTTTGTAGTGTTAATTTCTCTTTTATGCCTCTTTTATTGATGAACCACTACAAAGGAAACGAGAAATAGCGGCGATTCTTGGAGTGATTTGCAGTGGTTTTAAGTAGCCGCGAAACGGAATTTCAGCGGTTTGTTAAGCGTCGCCTATTAGTGGGTGGCTATATGTTTTTGCGGCGGTTCTTAGGAACTGCTGGCACAACCGCCGCAAATCCCATAAATAGCGTCGCAATGTTTAGCGGCAGTTTGAAACCACCACGATCTAGACAACAGTGATCTCCACACAAAATAATCGGCGGTTTGTAACCGCCGCTGTTTAACGGCCACGGTTTTGTTCAAATGTAATCATCGGCAGTTTGAAAACGCTGCTGTTTAACGAACGATGTTTTTTGAAATGTAACTAGAAATGGTGGCGGTTTTAAACGGCTGCTATTTCGTAACCTGAATTTTCAAATTTCTAACAGCTAATTCGCAACCGCCACTATTTTCCGGTTAAATGGCCACAAAAATTCTGTATTGTACACTAGCAATCCACGCTATTTTTTATTTTAATGTACATTTTTTTTTTGTTTTTTTAATCCTTATTAATATTAGTAAGTTTATTATTTTATATCCCAAAAAATAAATTGCAAGGTAAACGACAATAGCAAAACCATTAATTTAATTAATATAATTATCCAAATATCAATAAAGTGTACTCCTTACTAAGAGTTGCATAATCAACAACATAAAAGTGTATATTTGAAAGAAGAAAAGGTTTCATAATCCTAAGATCTACTTTCTATTCTGTCTCTCCAACATACTCATCCATGCAGCGACATCTGATGGCAGCTTCCTACCTTGCCCTTGAAGTAGACATATCAAAGCACTCTCCATTGCCTGCATCCTGACCTTCCTAGTTGCTACTACATCCTCCACTGCCTGTCTTTTTGTCTTCTTGGCTCCTACTTCATCCTCTACTGTCAGTCTTTTGGTATTCTCGACTGCTACTTCATCCTCCACTGTCTTCCCTTTCAATTTCTCTGCTGCCAACTCTGCTTGTAGTTCAAGCAGCATCCTTTGGGTCTCCTCCCTTTCAAAACCATTGCTCGGCTGATGGGAATTTATACTGAAGACTTGACTAGAAGTCGGCCCCAACCCCATGCCACACACCCTACCCGGGTGCTCCTTTTCCGAGAGCTTGAGCAAGCGAATCATTCTGAGACAACAGTCTAGAGGATTCATCACGTTGCTCAATAGCATCAATTCTTTCCTACACACATAGATAAGCAATTATAATCATTTATTAGCTAGTCGTTAACTGTACAGACTTCCAATAAAATTTTAAAAACTAAAACATAGGAGAAACTACTCCCCGATTCTCAACACATTACTTACTCCAATAGCCCAAGCTGCATCATGGACATAGGAGCCATTAGCTCTTTTGTGCGTTAAGAGATACAACTCTCCTCTACTAACTCTCCTCCCTTGTCATTCCGACTATACCAATAATGATGACAAAGTGAATCAGTGGAGGAAGATATAGTTCAAAAACATTCCCAAAATTAGATTACCTTTTTTTCTCCGAGCCTTGCCAAGCTTTTCGACCTGCCGGTGTGGGTGTAACGCTGCTTTGATCAATTCTCAGGATTTTTCTTACACAACTCCTGTCATGCCATCAAATTAAGAGTTACTAGACACTAGTTATGACTAACTCAAAGTGACATAAATGGACTTTTTCTGTTATGAGACAAAACTATAATTTACCTATGTCTCTTTGCTATTACGATAATCGAGAAACCATTTCCAATGGTCTGTAGTAATTTCATCTGGGCGGTTTTCAATATTTTCTTCAAGTGAAATTTCTAGGTCATAGCAATGATGGTATAATCTGTTCCTCGTTTCCTTCCAAGCCCTTCCTAGCATTTTGAATATTATACGCTTGATAATTCCTCTAGTATCTTCTTCAAAATGGAATATTTCCTGCAACATTAAAATTAAGTTGTCAGTAGTGTTCAAATTATGAGTTTGGAATGGTACGAAAAATTAAAAATAACATTTTACCTTTACACATTCATTATAGACCTTGTCCCTGGTGTGAACCTTTCTCCAGTCCTTCTCGCAGATTGGGAATTTGGTGTAGTCAGATCCCAGTAGTCCCATAACGCCGCTCAATAGACCTGCTTCATCCTCAACTGGTTGCAGTGCACTGTTAAACCTGAGTACGATCTTTCTTCCGTTAGGTGGCTTTATAGCTTCCTTCACACTCAGTTTGACCTATTTGATTGTGCCATCGGATTCTGTAAAACATATTTATTCTTAGTTATTGGATCCAAGCTGCGATGACATCATAGGAAATAGCTGAATGAAAATTAGAATTAAATAAATTCTCTTATACCAATTGTTTTAACATCCAAAAATTATGTGGTCTTGCATCCCTTGCGCTTCTGAGTATCTGATGCAGCAAAAAGGTTATCAACATTTTGGTCAAAAGAATCTACCTCATCTGCCTCTGGGTCTAAGTCTTTGGCGTCTGGTTTCGAGTTTTGAACATCATTCGTGCAAGCCTGTGGAGCAGGCAGTGGTTCACTGCGGGGCGGACGAAAGGGGCGTAAAGACGAGGATGCGGGGATACCACTGCCACTGGGCAACGAAATTGGGCAATTCGGTCTCTGCAAAGATGAGGCCGCATCAAATCCTACTTGAGGATGTTGACATGTTGTGTCTACACGGGCTTTCTTCGTGAACCGACCTACCCTGGACATCTTTCCTAACTGCATTCGGATCATAACAAAGTGATAATAATTAATATACAGATAATAATATGTATTAATATGCAAAAATGACACTGGCATACCCTAGTTTCTATTAATTGAACTTGGGTATTTATGGCTTATTAATATTAAAAAATTTATAAAATGAAACCAAAGACCGCAGTTAAGGGTGATAATAGATAATTTAATATAATATATACAAAGACATGAAGACACTTCATTTTCAATTCTCTTAGCTTGTTACTCAACAAGAAGTTGATGTCAATCTGTTTCCACTCGAAGCTACAAGCACAATTGGACAATATATTCTTGCTTTGTAAAATCCCTCTCTCTTAATATATCATAATATATATGTGTGTAAAAATGTTGATGAAATGAATGTTAATAAATTAAAGCCTACATTTGATGCACTTTTGTGAAAACTTGTTCATTAGAATAGTATAGTTGCAATTCTAGATCTCATTATATATTTCTGCAAAAATGCAAAGGCCTATATAGACTATAGCATCGTCATCATAGCATAAAATACTACAAGCCAAAAAAGTTAAATAAAAAAATTCATTCTATAAATTATTAATTATGTTTGAGGATAATGTAAATTTAGCTATATATATATAGCTATAATAAGTAATAAACTTAATATGTACTATTCAAAAATCATTAAAAAGGAAAAAAAACCATGTCTGTCTTCCTTTACTGCAACAAACAAATTTGGTTTATCATGAATAACAGTGGTTTTAGGAAATAGGAATATTAAAATAGTTCACCACACCTCAATCAAAGACTTGATTATTCAAAATAATTTTACGATTTTTTAATAAAATATAAAATGGGCATTTCCTTACTCAAAATGTCATTCATGTCTACCTTATTTTATTTGCCAATCTGAAATCATAACTATTCTAATCATGGCAGCACATAATATATAGATTATGAGAGTACATGAGTAAATGGATTGAGAGTACATATATAGATTAGGAGAATACATGAGTAAATGGATTGAGAGACTATTAACAAAGAACTCAAGATTGGGCCTAAAAAGGTTAACTATTGATGTATTCATAATTACTCTATAATGCCTAGATTCATCATAATATTCTGCACTATTGGATGTTAATTTTGGGCTTAAGACTTAGCAGTAGCATGTTTATCAATTAGAAATTTGAGTCAATAGAAGTATCTAGAAAAGTAAAAAGCCAAGGAGCACTACAGCCTTCAGAGAATTCATGTTTTGCTATTTGATTAGGCTTATATTAATCATACACGTTATTCTAATACTACTTTTTCTAAGTTTGAAC
Source organism: Arachis duranensis (assembly GCF_000817695.3). NCBI lineage: Eukaryota > Viridiplantae > Streptophyta > Magnoliopsida > Fabales > Fabaceae > Arachis > Arachis duranensis. The sequence goes on from NC_029774.3 coordinate 53,283,048, forward strand.
TAAGACAATTTGTAACAGCCTACCATACAGAGTCTTATGCTTAAGTCATAATTCAAAGATGGCAAGGTATTACGACCTCTAAAATAAAAGTTTAGTACATATAGTAGTATGAATGATTGATTATAACTAGGAGCCTTTGTAGAAAAAGGGGTAAACAAAAAAAAATCGCAACTCGAAAGCGCAACACTCTGATCGATAACGTAACGAACAAGGATAACCAACGCGTGATTATGTATATATACAAAGGAGTGTCAAAAACAGAAATATCAAGACTCAAGATCCGGCTGCGAAGGTAACCGGTCCGAGCATAACAATATATACATATGATAAAAATAAGGAAAACCCCAAGGAAACCCAAAGGGACACCAA
>NC_029774.3:53284679-53286111 GCF_000817695.3 Arachis duranensis
GCTCACGGTTCAATCCAGAACCAGCCAATTCATAAACAATTACGGCCCTTCGGCCAATGGCATAACAAGCACTTCCACCACCATCCTCCACATCTCACTTAATCCTCAATGATCCTCATTGATTATTCATTTTCCCTTGCCTCACTCGCAAGTTACCACATCCACTAGCTCCTTCTCTCATAGCTAGGTATATCATAATAATTTAAGATATAAGTGGTGAGATCGGAGGCTTAGAAGTATGAGATTTGGCTTTTAAAACTCAAAAATCAACATTGGGATGAAAACAAGGCCACGCGTACGCGCACTCCACGCGCACGCGTGGATGGCCTCAAAAACTCATCGACGCGCAAGCGTCATGCACGCTAACGCGTGGATTAAAAGGTTGCCAATCGACGCGTACGCGTCAACCACGCGTTCGCGTGGGTGTTCTCGTGCCCCAGGCACAACACTAGCACAGTTCTGGCATAACTTTCTGGAAAATGGCTGGGCATTGGGTGCAGCACAATCGGCGCGCCCGCGCACACCACGCGCACGCGTGGATGGCGCTTTCTGGAAGATCGGCGCATACGCGCCAAGTGCGCCTACGCGCAAGGGGTTATTCTGCTAAAACTTTTCTAAGTTAAAAGCTGCAGAATTCACATATTTAAACCCCAACCTTCCAACGGACATAACTTCCTCATTTTAAATCGTTTTTCACCCGTTCTTCGAACGGCATGGACTTCCCGGATCCAATTTCATTTCTAAACAGATTTGACACAAAACGGAGATCCGTAGTCCGTTATGTCCCGTCAAAGTATGCCCAAAAACCATGTTTTTCATAAAAACCACAAAGTGTCATTTTCAAACATGCCGTTTTCAACTCTTTTCAAAACCAATCAAAACATGCCAATTTCATCCCTTTTCTTTGAAATCAATCAATATATATCAAATTCAATATCAAGCCTCCTCAACTCACACATTGAGACTTTACCACATTTTACAAAATCACTATCTCAACATTCTAACCCACTTCACCCAAATGGCTCAAACTCAAATATATTGACATATCATATACTCTTACTCATGCCAATTCTCAACAACACCAATTCCAATAAATCATCATTGTACACAATCAATATCATACTCACCATCAACATGGTTCAACCCATAATTCAACCATAACCAATCATCAAGCATATATCACAACATGCATATTTCTCATACATCATACCACCAAGGCATCATTAATCATCATCACATATATGACCACATCATATATATCAACAATTCAATAACACCAACCATTCAATGCCTATCTTAGGGCCTCTAGCCGAAGTATTTCCTACCACATTACATATTAGATACGGGAAACCGAAACCATACCTTAGCCGATTTTCCCAAGCTCACCCGGAGCACTTCCAAACCACTTATCCACAAGCTCTCAAGGCCTCAA
>NC_029774.3:53289850-53291759 GCF_000817695.3 Arachis duranensis
GATGCTCCCGAATCAAATAAAGCATTTAAGGTTTGACCAGCTATTTCACAGTTACCTCTAATGAGTGTCTCAGATCCCTCAGCTCCTACAGCTGAAGTGGTGAACACCCGACCAGTCTATTGTGCCTTCCCAGCACCTTGTTTCTGCCTCTCCGGACAACTTGCGGCTTTATGCCCCGCTTTTCCGCAATTGTAGCACAAACCCCATCCGGTCTTGCATGGTGCTCCCGGATGGTGACCTCCACACCTAGTACAAGCTTGATCATTCTGAGGCTGCTTCTCATACTTCTTCCCTTGGAAATTGTTGTTGTTGTTGGGCCTCCTGAAAGAGCTTCCCCTCTTGAAAGACGGACCTCTAGGTGCAAAACTCTTCCCTCGGTTCTATGGGAATGATCCTTTGTGAATCCCTTTCTCAGCAGTTGCCCTTTTCACACACTCCTCAGCAACCCTACACTTGTTTACCAGCTCGGAGAAGGTCCTAATCTCCATTGGTCCCACTGAACTGAAAATATCACTCCGGAGTCCTCCTTCATACTTAACACACTTCCATTCCTCATATTCCACCGGAGTCCCTTGGCACATACGAGAGAACCTGAACAGCTCCTCAAACTTGTCAGTATACTCTGATATGGACATAGTACCCTGCTTTAGCTGTAACAATTCAAGTTCCTTAGCCGTCCTAGCAGAAGTCGGAAAGTACTTCTTATAAAACTCCTCTTGGAAGACATTCCAAGTGATATAGTCATCACCCTGCTGCAGAAGACGTCGGATACCTTGCCACCAATGCGACGCTTCACCGACAAGCATATAGGTAGCAAACTCGACACGCTGCCCTTCAGGTACCACTTGTGCTTGCAGTGCTCGCTCTATAGCCTGAAACCATGTATCAGCCTCAGTCGGACTAGTAGTTCCCTTGAACTTAGGTGGATTAACCTTCAAAAAGTTTGCCAGTGTCATCGGGCCCTGAACTCCACCTCCATCATTACCATGGTTGTTCATCTGTTGACCAAGAGTCTCAGCAGTGGCTTGCATAGCAGCAGCCATGTTCTCCAACGCAGTCATAAAGTTCACCGGGTCATTAGGGTTATTCCCCGGCGCACGAGCATTCGTACGACCTCTCGCACTACCTCTACCGCGTCCACGAGGCGCCATCTGGTTCCTATACATACCAAACAATCGATATTAAGTTGATCAGTCTCAATATCGGAAGTCTAGTACTTCAAAGTCCCAAATGCATGTTCATGAACGTTTATGCCAATTATATCAAGCAGATATACTAATAGCACATAACACACACACACAGAGAATGCACAGAAGCATAATCAGTCCATCCCTCAGGCTCTACAGGAACGAACTGCTCTGATACCATAATGTAACACCCTACCATACAGAGTCTTATGCTTAAGTCATAATTCAAAGATGGCAATGTATTACGACCTCTAAAATAAAAGTTTAGTACATATAGTAGTATGAATGATTGATTATAACTAGGAGCCTTTGTAGAAAAAGGGGTAAACAAAAAAAAAATCACAACTCGAAAGCGCAACACTCCGATCGATAACGTAACGAACAAGGATAACCAACGCGTGATTATGTATATATACAAAGGAGTGTCAAAAACAGGAATATCAAGACTCAAAATTCGGCTGCGAAGATAACCGGTCCGAGCATAACAATATATACATATGACAAAATAAGGAAAACCCCAAAGGACACCCAAAGGGACACAAATACATAAAACCTATTCTCCAAGATCTCCCATAAGAGGAGTCATCACAGTCTGTATTATTTAATGGAGATAAAAGTATCTAAACAAAATATATAAACCAACACATAGCCCCGAGAACAAAGGATCTTCGCAAATCTAGAAGTCTCCAGCATGCCTCAGCGAGAAACCTCACGTCCTGCAT
>NC_029774.3:53292299-53293937 GCF_000817695.3 Arachis duranensis
TCAACCTGGAGCACGTGGTGGCTAGCCACTGCTACTACCCAGGGAAACTCGTATCTCAGATAGTGGAAGTGCAAATCACAATTATCAATAATTCAGCATAAACATGCATGAATTCTCATCCATGGATCAACATCCATATCAGCCATCCGGCTCACGGTTAAATCCATAACCAGCCAATATTCATATCATACACAGCTATTCTGGCTCACGGTTCAATCCAGAACCAGCCAATTCATAAACAATTACGGCCCTTCGGCCAATGGCATAACAAGCACTTCCACCACCATCCTCCACATCTCACTTAATCCTCAATGATCCTCATTGATTATTCATTTTCCCTTGCCTCACTCGCAAGTTACCATATCCACTAGCTCCTTCTCTCATAGCTAGGTATATCATAATGATTTAAGATATAAGTGGTGAGATCGGAGGCTTAGAAGTATGAGATTTGGCTTTTAAAACTCAAAAATCAACATTGGGATGAAAACAGGGCCACGCGTACGCGCACTCCACGCGCACGCGTGGATGGCCTCAAAAACTCATCGACACGCAAGCATCATGCACGCTAACGCGTGGATTAAAAGGTTGCCAATCGACGCGTACGCGTCAACCACGCGTTCGCGTGGGTGTTCTCGTGTCCCAGGCACAACACTAGCATAGTTCTGGCATAACTTTCTGGAAAATGGCTGGGCATTGGGTGCAGCACAATCGGCGCGCCCGCGCACACCACGCGCACGCGTGGATGGCGCTTTCTGGAAGATCGGCGCATACGCGCCAAGTGCGCCTACGCGCAAGGGGTTATTCTGCTAAAAATTTTCTAAGTTAAAAGCTGCAGAATTCACATATTTAAACCCCAACCTTCCAACGGACATAACTTCCTCATTTTAAATCGTTTTTCACCCGTTCTTCGAACGGCATGGACTTCCCGGATCCAATTTCATTTCTAAACAGATTTGACACAAAACGGAGATCTGTAGTCCAAGTTATGTCCTGTCAAAGTATGCCCAAAAACCATGTTTTTCATAAAAACCACTAGTGTCATTTTCAAACATGCCGGTTTTCAACTCTTTTCAAAACCAATCAAAACATGCCAATTTCATCCCTTTTCTTTGAAATCAATCAAAATATATCAAATTCAACATCAAGCCTCCTCAACTCACACATTGAGACTTTACCACATTTTACAAAATCACTATCTCAACATTCTAACCCACTTCACCCAAATGGCTCAAACTCAAATATATTGACATATCATATACTCTTACTCATGCCAATTCTCAACAACACCAATTCCAATAAATCATCATTGTACACAATCAATATCATACTCACCATCAACATGGTTCAACCCATAATTCAACCATAACCAATCATCAAGCATATATCACAACATGCATATTTATCATACATCATACCATCAAGGCATCATTAATTCATCATCACATATATGACCACATCATATATATCAACAATTCAATAACACCAACCATTCAATGCCTATCTTAGGGCCTCTAGCCTAAGTATTTCCTACCACATTACATATTAGATACGGGAAACCGAAACCATACCTTAGCCGATTTTCCCAAGCTCACCCGGAGCACTTCCAAACCACTTATCCACAAGCTCTCAAGGCCTCAA
>NC_029774.3:53294068-53306099 GCF_000817695.3 Arachis duranensis
GTGGCTTACCTCAAGATTGGTTGTATGGGTTTTGTAGAGCTCTCCGCGGTGAACGCGTGGCCGCAAACGGAGCGGCAATCGGAGCTCTAGATCAAAAGTTATGGTGGTTTGAAGATCAACCAAGGGAGAGAACTTGAGAGAGTGTTCTTCCTCCCTTTCTCTCTAATTTCAGCTTGTGTGTGTAACAAATGAGGAGAGAGAGTGCTGAAAACTAGGGTTTTGGTTAAGTTATGTTGGGCCAAGGGCCCACTTTGGGTCCAATTGGCCCGGTTTGGCCTGTTCGGTCCAATCTTGGTCCGAATTCTATAAAATTGGTACCAAAATTCTCGTCTCAATCTCCTCTATCACATTTAGCCATAAAAATCACATTTTAGGCTTTCCAGAATAAATTCTCATTTATGGGTTAATTAGCCGTTAATTAACCGGGTTTTACACAATTCATTTGACCCAAAATATATAGTCATGGATACATAACAAAAGTGTAAAGTCTCTATACATAGGAAACAATATTTGATCATTAGAATCCTAATTCTTGTATATAATACTCCATGCCCATTCTTATAAGTTTAAGTCACCTCTCCTGTATTTGAAGGTTACTAATTTCTAAAAGATTGAAAAATTTTTCCTTTTCTAAGGTCTAATTGTGCGTGGTATCATCACCAAGCATGAGGTATTTTTTAGCATTTAAAATAAGTTAAAGGATCCAATATGGTAAGTGGGAAGTGGGAGACTTGATAATCATGATAAATTGGTTTAGCGTTATTAGTATTGACTAAGAAAATACTGAACGCAGTCATGACTAAGAATAAAAAATGCAGGCAACCATTATCAGCAACAATATTCAAATATAACAGTGAAAAAATAAAAAACGCAGTCAAACTTAGAATTAATACCCAACTTAGAATCTACCATTAACGGACTCATGCTCCTCATCAACAAAAGGCACTCTCCATTAACAAATTAACTCAGCTAACCACATTAGGAGCAACTTGCGTGTCAACTTTAGACTCATTATTGGCTTCTTTTTCAAACACTAAACAAGAAAAAAGCACAAGGTGTCCAGTGGTGCTTACCCGTATGTGGATGACTGGATTGACAGTCAGAGTGGAACCATCGGACTTCGAGCAGAGCGAGAAGGGACTCTCGACACTGGATCACCGCAGAATAAATAAAAGGAGGAGAAGAAGGCTTCTTACTGGTTCGACAATATTGAACAGATTTAGTATTACGGGAAAAATAAGGATTATGGATGTGGCGGTATCTTCTTTGATTTTAAATTTAAGTTTTTTTTCTTTTTGTAATTTTTTTATAAGTATTATTAATTATTAATAAAAAAATATAAAAAATATAAACTCAACGAATAATCACCAAATTAAAAAAAATTTATTCTGTGAAATTTAAGAATATTATTGGTTGTTTACAAGGAAAAGTTTATAACAAAAATATATACTTAGGGTAAAATTACCAACATTTTGCGTATAAGAATATCTTATTTTTATAATCATGGATGCCAAAAACAGAATAAAAAATTTAATTTCTAAAATTTATTTTAAAAATATATATTTACTGTTGGGTATTGTTGTTGTATTCTTTAACAATAATAATCATAATAATAACAATTATTGTAACGGTGATACTAATATTTTTTTAAGTTATATTATAATAATACTATAACTAATTATAAATTAATATGAGTGCATTAATTTGGTGTAAAATAAATTGAAAAATTATTTGGATAAATTAAACTATTTTGACATTTTAGGTTATGAATTCAGGATGTAGCTATAGATCTTGTTTAATCAATTCATGCCTATTAATTAATTAATGTCATTTTGCCCATGTGATAGTCATGATTACATATTGTAGTTTAATAAGTAGTTTCACCACCTAAGTTTTTGCATTTATATTTGTATTACATTTAAAAAGGTACATATATAACAAATCGATAATATAAAAGTCTTGAATTCGTACGAACCATTAATCCAACAAGTTACAATATAAATTAATTCAAGAATTATATACTAATTTGAGACTAATCTCCTCCAAATTCATAACTACTTTATCAAATTCAATATCTAAAGAAAAAAAATACAAACAATCACATTGTTTAATTTAGTCCCAATATTTCTAAAATAAGCTAGACTAATAATAAAGCGTTGATTCAACAGATATCATTCTTCTCTGGAGTTTTATTGAGGTCAAAGGTTATGACGGAAGGTTGTTGTCCTTTAGAGACAACCTCATCAGAACTATTTGGCACAACGTCTTCTTCGAGTATTGAATCTTGAACTATCTCACCTGTCTCTTCCGGTACTTCTTGAGTATTTTCCCGAGCCAAACCTGACGGATACACCATAAGCAACCAAGTTATTAGAATTTATAAATTTTACCAAAAACAAAATCACAAAATAGCTCCATGTTATAAACTGCTGGTTTGGCTTACGTTCCCAAAGTTTCGTAAGACCTCTTTCTATAAGAGTGAATTTCTTCCGAGATGCAATATCAAGTTCAACCTGCAGACTATTCTAATAGCGTGCCTGCACAAATTTAAAGAGGGTGCAACTGAAAAGATGCAGTAATTGGTAGCTAGAAGTCATCAACAACACTAACCAGAGGCACTTTCTAGATACTTCAGCAACATTTAAAGCTTCACGTGTCAACTTAAGAACATGCCCTATGGAAATCGGTGGTATCTAAGTAACTACTAAAGTACCATTCAAACACAATCATTTTCAGAACCAGCCAGACCAAACAAAAATATAAATCAGGTATATGTGTTCTATTCTACCTACACATGAATAGGCTAAGGTCAACACCTGGAATCTGGAAGGGGAATATAAGATAAAAAAAAGGAATACAAGATACAACAAGAAGGAATAATGTATGAAGCCATCCTAAATCAGATTGATAAAACAATCTTTAAAATAAATTTCAAGAAAGATATCAAAAGCATTCAAGCATACAAAGTACTAAACAGAATAAAGGTTACAGGGAGTATCTTAGAGACACCATATTATTCATAAAACAAGAAAAAAAAAGAGAAGGGAAAAAATTATTTTGCAACAATTCATACAAGGAAAGTAAGAAAGCGTGTTCCAAATGGACATTTCATATAGATAGGCATTTATGCAAGTAAGAAAGCGTGTTCCAACAACATTTTAAGAATTCATTGCCTTGAAATTCCACTACAGAAATCCAAAGAATTTCACCTCAATACATACATAATAAAAAGAGGTGATTTTTTAGAAGAGTATAAAAAAGCTAATCTTAAATGTGTGAATAAATTAGAAATATGTCTTGTTGATTTTAGAATATGTAAATTTACTAATATATCTTCTACATCAGCAAGTAAATTATAAAATGAACCATGTATCTTTACTAAAGCCTGATGCCAAGTGCATTCTATACCATACTCCACCTTTTCAATAGATTAACAAACGACACTGTGCAAAATAAAGTACCAAATGGACATGTAAATTAAAAAGTGTGCAATGCAAATAAAGCAATAATAGGTGCCAGTTGGCAAAGTAAAATCCATTCCTTAAAAAAGCTATTAGGGTTAAAACCGGTGCACAACCATTGTATATATCTTATTCCTAGGTCAGCTACCAGGCTGTCAGCAACTACATACAATCAAGAAGATCTAGAATCCCAGGTATTTATAATATTCAGTCACGTTCATTGCACTAACAAGATGAACTAACAATGTTCCAACTGAAACAAGAAACTATCACACTAATACGGTACTGCTATAATTAATAATCTGAAAAATTCATCATCATATTTCGGTGTACAAATCATGCTTATTGAAAGATTCTAGGAACATGCATATATTTATTTACTTACCCATTCAGTACCTCATTTCACAAAATAAAGGTCAGCAACTAGCCATATCACCATTGAGTTAAACAATTGTACCCAACTATATGGTTAAACAAATCACAAAAAATTCAAACTTTATCTGCACCTCCTCCAGTATTTGTTGCGAAAGGAACAGGTTTGTGCTAGTGACGAACCCGAAGCCGAATTTCTTTCGGTAGTTTGTTGGGAATTGAAGCAATCCCTGCAATGTTCAGGGTTTCAAATATGTTAGGCCTTTTCGAAAGTGCCTTTTAATTACAGACAATAAAACATCTGGCTTGAGTATAGCAGGTTGAAATATAGCCAAACAGCCTTTTTACGAGCAGACATATGACAATGTACCGTCCTGATATCTCCATGCGCAATAGTAATAGCATCACCTATGTGCCTGTGTGCTGAGAATGTATCCAGCCAAGACTGAATTGGCAACGTGTTGAACCACAGTTCTCTTGCGAATGATGTTGCGTGCTCCAGTGAAGAGAACGAGGAAGCCTCAATCATCGCCTTGTAAAACAAGATGCTAGAGGCACAAAGAAAGAGGTCCATCTCTTCTAATTTCCCTGGTAACTCCGATCATGTCAGTCATAATACAATGTCAATTACAATCTAGTAACATGCTACCAAATTACATAACCTCAGCACAAAAGATGATAATAAAATCACAATCTCCAGGTGGATTAATTGTAAATAATGAGCAGTATACATCAAGTGTTTCCATGGTCTAATATCTATTGTATGCTAGTTGCTAATTAATAATTATGCAAGTTTATAACCCTCAACAGTGTTATGCACAGAATAATATTGCACGTGTCCTAAATTAGTATCTAAAGACATCTATACATAGGCAGCCTCTTCACAATTATCGATGGCATCAATGGTTAGTTCCTCTAAATTGTCATCCTGTCTCAATGACAAACCTTCGACGTCAAACTTAGCCAACCCAGTTAGAGTCGGTTGGGGAGAAAGTTTGAACTGACACTGTCCTATGTCTTCACCCATTTCAAACATGTCCCTTGGGTTCACATGGACTACCACACTCAATTCTTTATCAGCGTCATCCTCCACATAGTATACAAGGCGAGTCTCGGATGCAAGAATGTACGGTTCGTCATCCTCCCGATCACCGGTATGAATTGGATGAGAGAAGTTAACCACAATGTGCCCCATAGAGCCTTGTTTTATACATCTTCCAGAGGTGGTGTTTGCCCAGATACATCTAAACAAGACAACTGTGAATTGACCGTTGTAATTTAACTCAATGATGTCCACTAGTTTTCCGTAATACGAAACGCTACCAACAGCTACATTACTGTCGCGCTTGCTTGCATAACTCCTAGTGTCAGAAGTGACATACACTCCACTATTTGGGTTTTCAACCCTTCCTCTCTCGAGAGGGTTCTGAACTTAAATCCATTTACGTTGTAAGATGTATAGCGACGAACTTGAACATTGGGCCCGCATGCAAGCCACTGCAATTCGTTCGGGTGCATGGTGCTTCCCAATGGAACCTGGTAGTTGATAAATTACATGTTTCATGATCTTGGGATATAAACAATATGACACCATTTGAATATGTAAATGTATAAATGATACCAAGATTCACCTTATGCTTGAACCAATCGGGAAATTCTCTGTGCACAACACTGTCTACGTGAGACTGGGACCTTGACCTACTTCGTAACTTTCTCTTTGTGATCACCCTAAACTCACTGGAAACGACAAAAAAATGTCATGTCAGGTTCTCCAACTGTAGAAGATCATACGAAGTCGATACTTTCAAATGCACTTACTCAAGATATTTTTCCACGGCCAGGCAATTGACCAATACATGACGGTGAGCTTGGAATTTTTCAGTTGGTGTGAGGGTGTAAAAAGAAGCAGCCCCGACCGCCTTTCCAACCTCAGGGAACATGGTTGCACTCTCATCAGGCATAAGTTCATGCGGTCGATCATCAACATGCAATGGTCGATTAATCCTACTCTCGACATTATCTAGGTACCTTGAACAGAATACGAGAATCTCCTTAGATAAGTATCCCTCTGCAATTGAGCCCTTTGGTTGTGATCTGTTACGCACCTACTGCTTGAGACGGCATAGGTACCTTTGGGAATATAACACGTGTCATAAGCACTGATTAAAAGCAAAATAGATAATTTTATTTGATAATTACCGTTCAATTGGGTACATCCACCGATAATGCACTGGGCCACTGAGACGCACCTCCTCGACCAGATGAACTGTCAAGTGAACCATGACTGTGAAGAAAGAAAAAGGGAAAATTATCTCCATGCGACATAGAGTATGAACCACGTGATCCTGAAGGAGAGGAAGTTGTTGAGGATCTATGGATTTGCTGCATAATCGGTGAAAAAAGGATGACAAATCTACTAGGACAGAAGACACTGGGGCAGGCAATGCATTCCATAACGTGATTGGAAGTAGATATTCCATTAGAATGTGACAGTTGTGGCTTTTCATGCCCGACAACTTGCGCTGTCGTAAGTCCACACAGCGGGAAATGTTGCTAGAGTATCCATCTGGAAAGACGAAGTTCTTGATAGTCCTTAGAAAGAGCTCCTTCTGTGGATTGGTCATAGTAAAGATGGCGGATGGGTGATGAGCGGATATTTTATACGCTTTTTGGGGGGTAATTTCATGTAGATTTTAGTGTGTTTTAGTTAGTTTTTAGTATATTTTTATTAGTTTTTAGGCAAAATTCATATTTCTGAACTTTACTATGAGTTTGTGTATTTTTCTATAATTTCAAGTATTTTCTGGCTGAAATTGAGGGAGCTTAGCAAAAATCTGATTTAGGATGAAAAAGGACTGCTGATGTTGTTGGATTCTGACCTCCCTGCACTCGAAATGGATTTTTTTGAGCTACAAGAGTCCAATTGGCGCGCTCTCAAATGGATTAGAAAATATACATCCAGGGCTTTCCAGCAATATATAATAGTCCATACTTTACGTGAATATAGATGACATAAACTGGCATTTAACACTAGTTCCATGTTGTAGTCTGGCATTTAGCGCTAGAAACAGGTTGTAAATTAGAGTTCAATGCCAGAAACAGGTTACAACCTGGCGTTCAACTCCAGAAACAGCCCAGGCACATGAGAAGCTTAAGTCTCAGCCCCAGCACACACCAAGTGGGCCCCAGAAGTGGATTTCTGCACTATCCATCTTAGTTTACTCATTTTCTGTAAACCTAGGTTACTAGTTTAGTATTTAAACAACTTTTAGAGACTTATTTTATATCTCATGACATTTCAGATCTGAATTATATACCTTTTGACGGCATGAGTCTCTAAACTCCATTGTTGGGGGTGAAGAGCTCTGCAGCGTCTCGATGAATTAATGCAATTATTTCTGTTTTCCATTCAAACACGCTTCTTCCTATCTAAGATGTTCATTCGCGCTTCACTATGAAGAAGGTGATGATCCATGACACTCATCACCTTCCTCAATCCATGAACGTGTGCCTGACAACCACCTTTGTTTTACATTAGATTGAATGAGTATCTCTTAGATTCCTTAATCAGAATCTTCGTGGTATAAGCTAGAATCTATTGACAGCATCCTTGAGAATTTGGAAAGTATAAACCTTGTCTGTGGTATTCCGAGTAGGATTCAAGGATTGGATGACTGTGACGAGCTTCAAACTCGCGAGTGTTGGGCGTAGTGACAGACGCAAAAGGATCAATGGATCCTATTCTGACATGATTGAGAACCAACAGATGATTAGCCGTGTTGTGACAGAGCATTTGGACCATTTTTACTAAGAGGATGGGAAGTAGCCATTGACAACGGTGACGCCCTACATACAGCTTGCCATGGAAGGAACCTTCCATGTTTGAAAGTGAGAAAGCATTATGTTGCAGGAATTCAGAGGACAAAGCATCTCCAAAACTCCAACATATTCTCCATTATTGCGTAACAATTATTTATTTTATGCCCTTGCATTCTTTTTACAATTGAAATTAAAGAACCCTATTGGTATCCTGACTAAAAATAATAAGATAACCATAGCTTGCTTCAAGCCAACAATCTCTGTGGGATTCGACCTTTACTCACGTAAGGTATTACTTGGATGACCCAGTGCACTTGCTGGTTAGTTGTGCGGAATTACACAGTGTGAAGTAATTTTCTTGCACCAAGTTTTTGGCGCCGTTGCCGGGGATTGTTTGACTTTGAACAACTAACGGTGAATCTTGTTGCTTAGATTAGGAAAAATTTATCTTTTTGGTTTAGAGTCACTAGAATTGCATTTTCCATTATTCCTTTTTTAAAAAATTTTTTCTTCAAAAATATTATTTTTCTTTATTAATTGTTAGTTTTTCGTGAGTTTAGTGTCTTGTTTTAAGTTTGGTGTCAATTGCATGCTTTTCTTTCTCTTTCAATTTTTGAATTGCATGTTCTTTATTTTTCCTTGATCTTCAAATTGTTCTTGTCAATTTTTCTTGTTTGATCTTTGGTTTTTCCTATTCTGTGTGTTTTCGTGTTTTCCTTGTGCATTTTCAAAATATTAGTTTTCAAAAAAAAATTATTTTTATTTATTAAAAATACCTCTTTAAAACACGTTACATTTATAGCTCAATTGGCTAGAGCGTTGGTTTGTGTTCTTGGTAATTGGGTATCTTTTTAAAACTTTTTCAAAAATACTTTTTCTTTGATTGAATCTTGTGCCAAACTTTAAGTTTGGTGTTCTCTTGTTAATTTTCTTTAATTTTCGAAAATTTAATTTGGTTTTCAAAAAAATTTTAAGTTTGGTGTTCTTTCTTTTGTACCTATTGTTCTTGTGAATCTTCAAAGTGTTCTTGAGTTTTCTTTGTGTTTTGATCTTAAAATTTATAAGTTTGGTGTCCCTTGGTATTTTTCCTCCAAAATTTTTGAAAAACAAGAAGCATTAGATCTAAAAATTTTTAAGTCTTGTGTCTTTTGTATGTTTTTCTCTTTCATCATAAAATTAAAAAAAATATCTTTTCCTTTAATTTCTCATAATTTTTGAATTACTTGGGTTGACTTTTCAAAATTTTTCAAATCATATCTTTTTCAAAAATATCCTAACCACTTTCTCTCTCCTCACTTTTTCGAAAATCTTCATAAAATATTTTCAAATTTTTTTATTTTTTTATTTTTTTATTTTTCATTTTTTTGTTTTGGTTTTTATTTTATTCTATTTTATTATTTTGAAAATAATTTTTTAATATAATAAAATAAATAAAATAAATTCACATCATCTCCCTTTCTCCATCATGGACCTAAGTGGAAATGAACAGTCCAGAAGGATTGTGGGGTCATATGCTAACCCCACTACTACTTCATACGGGAGTAGTATCTGTATACCCTCCATCGGAGTCAGTAGCTTTGGGTTGAACCATCAGCTCATTATCATGGTGCAACAAAGTTGCCAGTATTCCAGTCTTCCATAGGAAGAACCTACAGAGTTTCAGGCATAATTTTTACAAATTGCTGACACAGTACATGATAAGGAAGTAGACATTTGCTGTAAAAGACCAAGCTAAGAGGTGGTTAAATAACCAACCTAAGGACAGCATAAAGACATGGAAACAGCTGTCAGAAAAATTCCTGAATCACTATTTTCCTCCAAAACGGATGACACAGCTAAGGCTGAGCATCCAAGGCTTTAAACAAGGAGATAATGAATCCCTTTATACTGCCTGGGAGAGATGCAGAGAGATGCTAAGAAAATGCACCTCTGAAATGTTTTCAGAGTGGGTGCAGTTAGACATATTCTATTATGGGCTTACAGAGAGAGCTCAGATTTCTCTAAACCACTCAGCTGGTGGATCTATACACATGAGAAAAATAATTGAAGAAGCTCAAGAGCTCATTGATACAGTTGCCAGAAATCAGCATCTATACCTAAGCAGTGAACCTTCCATGAAAGAAGAGGCTAAAACAGTAACTGCTGAACTCAGCCCTACAGAACAAGTTACTGAATTCAATCAGCAACTGGATTTTTTAACAAAACAGTTAACCGAATTCAAGGAGATATTGCAAGAAACAAGAATGGCTAATATGAATATGGAAGTGCAGTTGAAGCAAACAGAACAGCAGTTATCAAAACAAATAACAGAAGAGTGCCAAGCAGTTCAATTAAGAAGTGGAAAAACATTAAATACCTCACTTCAAGGCAACAAGAAGCCAAGAAATGAACAAACTGCTACCCAAAATCCCTCTGAGGACAGTCAGAGCCCAGAGAGGAATAATTCTAGTGCTCAAACGCCAGAAAAGGGGGTGGAAAGCTGGCGTTGAACGCCCAACCCATGCTTAGTCCTGGCGTTCAACGCTAGAAACAGGCAAGGAATTGGCATTGAACGCCCAAAGGAAGCACAGTTCTGGCATTCAGACGCCTGAAACAGGTAAGGATTTGGCGTCTAATGCCACTCCAGCTTCCACCCCTGGCATTCAAACGCCAGTGGGAGATCAGACACATACAAGTGCTGATAGCAACCCCTCTAAAAAGGCTTCTCAACCCACATCTGTAGGTAATAAACCTGCAGCAACTAAGGTTGAGGAATACAAAGCCAAAATGCCTTATCCTCAAAAACTCCACCAAGCGTAACAGGATAAGCAATTTGCCCACTTTGCAGACTATCTCAGGACTCTTGAAATAAAGATTCCATTTGCAGAGGCACTTGAGCAAATACCCTCTTATGCTAAGTTCATGAAAGAGATCTTAAGTCATAAGAAGGATTAGAGAGAAACTGAAAAAGTTTACCTCACTGAAGAATGCAGTGCATTCATTCTGAAAAGCTTACCAGAAAAGCTTAAAGATGCCGGAAGCTTTACGATACCATGCACATTAAAGGGTACTTGTACCAAGCAAGATTTATGTGATCTTGGGGAAAGTATCAACCTAATACATGCATCTACTATTAGAAAGCTTGGTTTGACTGAAGAAGTCAAACCAACCCGGATATGTCTCCAACTTGCCGATGGCTCCATTAAATACCCATCAGGCGTGATTGAAGACATGATTGTCAAGGTTGGGCCATTTGCCTTTCCCACTAACTTTGTGGTGCTGGAAATAGAGGAGCACAAGAGTGCAACTCTCATTCTAGGAAGACCTTTCCTAGCAACTGGACGAACCCTCATTAACGTCCAAAAAGGGGAAGTAACCCTGAGAGTCAATGAGGACGAGTTTAAGTTGAATGTTGTCAAAACTATGCAACATCCAGACACCCCAAATGACTGCATGAGTATTGATATTATTGACTCTCTGGTAAAAGAGGTCAATATGACTAAGAGTCTTGAACCAGAGCTAGAGGATATCTTTAAAGATGTTCAGCCTGATCTGGAAGAATCAGAGAGAATAATAGAACCTCTGAAAATCCCTCAAGAAGAGGAGAAACCTCCCAAACCCGAGCTCAAACCGTTACCACCATCCTTGAAATATGCATTTTTGGGAGAAGGTGATACCTTTCCTGTAATCATAAGCTCTACCTTAGAGCCACAGGAAGAGGAAGCACTAATTCAAGTGCTAAGGACACACAAGACAGCTCTTGGGTAGTCCATCAGTGATCTTAAGGGCATTAGCCCAGCCAGATGCATGCACAAGATACTATTAGAGGGTGACGCTAAGCCAGTGGTTCAACCACAAAGGCGGCTGAATCCAGCCATGAAGGAGGTGGTGCAGAAGAAAGTCACTAAATTACTAGAGGCTGGGATTATTTATCTTATTTCTGATAGTCCCTGGGTAAGCCCTGTCCAAGTCGTCCCTAAGAAGGGTGGCATGATAGTGGTTCATAATGAAAAAAATGAACTGGTTCCTACAAGAACAGTTACAGGGTGGCGTATGTGTATTGATTATAGAAGGCTCAATACAGCTACCAGAAAAGATCACTTTCCTTTACCATTCATAGACCAGATGCTAGAAAGACTATCAGGTCATGAATACTACTGCTTCCTGAATGGATATTCAGGTTATAATCAAATTGCAGTAGACCCCCAGGATCAAGAGAAAATAACATTCACATGTCCATCCGGAGTATTTGCATATAGAAGGATGCCATTTGGTTTGTGCAATGCACCTACAACCTTTTAAAGGTGCATGCTCTCTATTTTCTCTGATATGGTGGAAAAATTTATGGAAGTCTTTATGGATAACTTCTCAGTATTTGGAGACTCATTCAGCTCCTGTCT
>NC_029774.3:53306193-53311656 GCF_000817695.3 Arachis duranensis
TTTATGGTGACTGAAGGAATTGTCCTTGGGCATAAAATTTCGAACAAGGGAATAGAGGTGGATCAAGCTAAGGTAGAGGTAATTGAAAAATTACCACCACCTGCCAATGTTAAGGCAATTAGAAGCTTTCTAGGGCATGCAGGATTTTATAGGAGATTTATAAAAGATTTTTCAAAAATTGCCAAACCTCTGAGTAATCTGCTAGCTGCTGACACGCTATTTATCTTTGATAAGGAGTGTCTGCAGGCGTTTGAGACTCTGAAAGCTAAATTGGTCACAGCACCAGTCATCTCTGCACCAGACTGGACATTACCATTTGAACTGATGTGTGATGCTAGTGACCATGCCATTGGTGCAGTGTTGGGACAAAGGCATGACAAGCTTCTGCACGTCATTTACTATGCCAGTCGTGTTTTAAATGACGCACAGAAGAACTACACAACCATAGAAAAAGAGTTACTTGCAGTGGTTTACACCATTGACAAGTTCAGATCTTATTTAGTAGGATCAAAAGTGATTGTGTACACTGACCATGCTGCTCTTAAATATCTACTCACAAAGCAGGATTCAAAACCCAGACTCATCAGATGGGTGTTGCTTCTACAAGAGTTTGATATAGAAATAAGAGACAGAAAAGGGACAGAGAACCAAGTAGCAGATCACCTGTCTCGAATAGAACCAGTAGAAGGGGCATCCCTCCTTCTTACTGAGATCTCTGAAAACTTTCCGGATGAGCAACTATTTGCCGTCCAAGAAGTGCCATGGTTTGCAGACATTGCAAACTACAAGGCAGTAAGATTCATACCCAAAGAATACAGTAGGCAGCAATCAAAGAAATTGATCACGGATGCAAAATACTATCTTTAGGATGAACCATATCTCTTCAAGAGATGTGCAGACGGAGTAATCCGTAGATGTGTGCCTAAAGAAGAAGCACAGAAGATCCTCTGGAACTGCCATGGATCACAGTATGTAGGACATTTTGGAAGTGAGAGAACAGCCACAAGAGTCCTCCAATGTGGTATTGACTTCATGGAGCCTTTCCCACCATCATACTCAAACAGTTATACTCTGGTGGCAGTGGATTATGTATCCAAATGGGTGGAAGCTATTGCAACACCCACTAATGATACTAAGACAGTGCTGAAATTCCTCCAGAAACACATCTTCAGCAGATTTGGCATCCCTAGAGTACTAATCAGCGATGGGGGCACTCATTTCTGCAATAAACAACTTTACTCTGCTTTGGTTCGATATGGAGTTAGCCACAGGATGGCCACTCCATATCATCCACAAACAAATGGGCAAGTTGAAGTCTCTAATAGAGAACTTAAAAGAATCCTGGAATGGAATGTGATTAACTGCAGAAGGGATTGGGCAAAAAGCTTGGATGATGCTCTGTGGGCATACAGAACAGCATTCAAGACCCCTATAGGAACTTCTCCATACCAGCTTGTGTATGGAAAAGCCTATCACTTGCCAGTGGAACTGGAGCATAAGGCCTATTGGGCAACCAGATTCCTAAACCTTGATGCCAAGTTAGCTGGAGAAAAACGATTGCTCCAGTTAAATGAGCTAGAGGAATTCAGACTTAATGCTTTTGAAAATGCAAAAATTTACAAAGAGAAAGCAAAAAGATGGCATGATAAGAAGTTGTCATCCAGAGTCTTTGAGGCAGGGCAGAAAGTTCTGCTGTTTAATTCTAGGCTTAGATTCTTCCCCGGGAAATTGAAATCCCAGTGGAGAGGTCCATATGTGATTACAAGTGTGTTACCATATGGATACGTGGAGCTTCAGGATAATGATTCTAACAAAAAATTCATTGTTAATGGACAGAGAGTTAAACATTATCTTGAAAGCAATTTTGAGCAAGAATGCTCAAAATTGAGACTTGATTAAAGCTCAGTAATAGTCCAGCTAAAGACAATAAAGAAGCGCTTGCTGGGAGGCAACCCAGCCATTTAAAAAACTTATTTGTTAATTAATTGATTTTTACAGGTTCATGTCAATTATCTTCAAGGTAAAATAGCAAATTGCTTTAGTTCACAGAGTTACAGAAGAATTCAGAGGAATAAAACAGCAAATAGAAGCTCACTGGTGCGAAAAAGCCAATAAAATCTGTTTTGGGCGTTCAATGCCCAAAAGAAGCATCTACTGGGCATTCAACGCCAGTAAGGATAGCCATCTGGGCGTTAAATGCCAGAAAAAAGCATCTTCTGGGTGTTGAACGCCAGAAAGAAGCACCTTCTGGGCGTTTAACGCCAGATTTACAGCATCCTGGGCGTTCAGAAAAACGCCCAGTGACAAAGGAATTCCTGGCGTTCAACGCCAGCCAGAAGCAACAGCTGGGCGTTGAACACCCAGGAGAGGCAACAAATGGGCGTTAAACGCCCAAAACATGCAGCGTTTGGGCGTTTAACGCCAGGATTGTGGGGAGGAGGTAAATTCGTTATTTTTTCTTCACATTTTTTTCCAATTTTTACATTTCACTTCATGATTTCTTGCATAAACATGTTACAAACTCTCATCCTTCAATTCCAAAAATTTTAATCCTAATTTCTAAAATCCCTTTTTTAAAAATATCAAATGTATCTTAATTCATAAACACAAATCCTTTTCAAATCCCATCCAACTTCTTTTCAAATTTTTTTTCAAAACTAAATTATATTTTCAAATTCATCTCAAATCTTTTTCAAAATTCAGATTTATCTTTTTTTTCAATATCTTTCACAACTTTTTTATTTTTAAATTATATATTTTTCCTATCATATTTATCTTTTACAAATCATATCTTCTATCTTATCTTTTCTCAAAATTTTCGAAAACCTACCCCCTCCCTTTAAATCCACATTTGGTCTCCCTCCTCTCATCCACCATTCGATACTGGCTCTCCTTCTATCCCTCTCTTTTCCTTTCTTTTGCTTTAGGACAAGCAAACCTCTAAGTTTGGTGTGTTTATCCGTGATCACTAAACCATACCCACGAAGATCATGGCTCCTAAAGAAAAATAACCCACTCCAAGAGGCAAGAAAGAGAGTACTCCAAAAACACTTTGGAATCAAGGGAAGTTCTTAACCAAAGAACATTCAGACCATTACTACAAAATAATGGGTCTAAGGTCAGTGATCCCGGAAGTTAAATTCGATCTATAATAATATGATCTATTATTATAAAAAAATTATTTTAATAAAACTTATACCAGCTATAATAATATGGCCACTAAATTTTTTTTACCGAAAGTAGTTTATTTTTATAGTTTTAGTGGCAATAATAATTGCCATTATAATATATAGTATTAATGGCAAATATATAATGGCCACAAAAACATAACTTAAATATAAAAAATAACGGCCATTGTATTATTGCCGCTAAAAGTTTGTCGCTAAAACTAATTATTCTTATAGTGATATGAGAGTCAAGAATCACTATCCTTGTCGCTGACCACAAACTTGGCAATTATGAAGAGTTAATCTCATTTCGTCAACCTCTACACATTGAGAAAAGTCAAGTAGGCATAATTAATCCTAATCCATAAGTCCTAACTAACTTACTAATTGAATTAGTAAAATATTAGCGTCAATAGAAACAAGATCAACTAACAACCCTAAATCACCAATTAATATTAGACAACAATGATTCAAGATAACCTAATTTCTCAACCCCAACTACTTCATAACTAATGCAATTAATTTATTAAACAATTGATGTGCATAAACATAAAGCACCAAAAATTGTAAGAATTAGTAAAATCTATAGCTACCGATTGCAAGAAATGATCAATAGCAACTCAAGCATAAAAACATCAAATTCATTAAAGAGAAAATGAGAATTCAACAATTGTTCATAAACTAAAAATAGTAAAAATAAGAAACTAACGAGAGAAACCTAGCAAACTAAGATGATAGAACAAGAAAATGTAAAGAAAACTAAACTAAAACAAGATTAAAACCTAAAACTTGAGAGAAATTAAACTAGAACCATAGAATTCTGGAGAAAATTGAAGTTTCTCTCTCTAGAATTTTTCTAAATATGATAAAAATAACCTAAGCTAAGACTATTTAAATCTGTTTAAACTTAATTCAAATCTCTAGAAAATTTCTAAAAATTATTGGTAATTGAGAAGTTGGGTTCACCATTATATCTACACTATGTTGATTGAACACAATGGCTCTATGTCTAAAATCACTATTTTCCTTTAATAAGATAGTTGATTATTATTTTTGGCATGGGTTACTTAAAGATTAGGGCTGGAAGTAAGTCAAGTCAGCTCATGAGCCAGGTCGAGTTCGACTCGTTAATAGCTCGATAAGCTAAACTTGTGAGTTAGTAAGCCAAGCTTGAGCCTGGAATTGAGCTCATAAAGAATATATAAAATTGATCTTTTTAAATTTTTTTAAATATATAAGTTATAATTTATTGATATAGAATAATAGATTATGTTCTTATTATTTGAGCCAGCTCGTGAACTTTCGGTGAAACGAGTTTAAGGTTAAAAAATAAGCTCAATTGTTAATGAGGCAAGTCGTGACCCAAACTCAATGTTTGTAAGTTGAGCTTGAGCTTGATCTAGCTCGACTCAACTCGACTTACTTCTCGTCCTACTTAAGATTTAATGCTCATAAAATAAGAAATGGAAAAGAATGACCATTGATACTTATAGAAACGTTGTGATTTTCTAGAATAAATCATTTCCAATTATTTAAGTACCAAAAGATTACATTGTGTATGAAACACATCCTAGGATCTTAACATGCATAGACACAAACACAATGTAGCTGAGAAGAAAGGCATTTTCCAACTGCTTGGGGTCCATATGTAGTCCTGCAATCATTGCAACACTTCACGTCTTCCGTGACTGCACAAGCTTCACTTGTAATTTTGTAGCACTTAAATCCATTTATAGCTTCCAGTAGTTGTTCCCGTCCCGCTGGAACACATGGATCTTTTTGTATCTCCTCATGTCCTACAACACACCAGCACATAATAAAGTACTCTTAACCCACCTAGAAAGAAAATAATTTAGGTATTTCTATTATATGATTGGAAAAACATACCTGAAGTCATGGACAGGGCAAGGGAACTAATCAAAATTAAAGTGACGATGAACTTCATTCTAAACAAGCTATCCTTATCGATAAAATTGGTATCAACGTTATTATTTTGAAAAAAATAGAAACGTATCTATCAATATATATATAATAGTGAAATTATTCTAGAAGATAATTAATCATCTTATCATCCTGCCAGTTATATGGAGAATTTATGATATTTCTATTTGGTAATTATTATCTTTTGTTTTATTATACATTTCCTTTTTACTCTCTCTCACAAGTTCAAAATTGATTTGGCTCTTTCTCGAAAACCAACTCATCCTGCTAAATTCATATTTCATTAAACAAGAGTTAATTATTAAATTCGGTATTCAAAAAATTTAAATATTAACAAAAGAAAATTTTAATATAT
>NC_029774.3:53311910-53313194 GCF_000817695.3 Arachis duranensis
ATGATTTAGAAAGAACTTAAATTATTTATCATGGTCAAATCGTGTTAAACATTGACATTAAATATTATACGAATTTAATACAATATTAGTATGCCCAAAATAATATTACAAAATTATAAATTTTTTAAAATTACGTAAACTATGTCAACTTCGTTTTAACCTTATGGATTAGGACGAAAAACAAAAATCAAAGGGTCACTTTTACAAAAACGTTATGAGGCAAAACTCTATCGATCAAGGAGGCTAGGCTCTAACCAACTTGAGTTGGTCGAGTGGTCAGTTCATTCGTTCACTTAAGTAAGTGTCGGGAGTTTGAACTTCGTCTTGTACATGCAGCAACTCATTAGCCAGTAATGAAGCTCAAATTCGTGACGAATTAGTTCTTAACCTGTCGGATTGGGAGATATGGTTTGAATAAAATAAAAAAAAGGAGGCTAGGCTCCTGTAGCCAAGAAAAGGAGTCCAAGTGATAAGAGTTTTAGTTATATTTTCTTTAAGAATTTTATTGACTTATTTAATTTGTTATTATGTGATTAAAAAATTTATTTTTTTATTAATAATTAATTTTAATATTTATTATCTAAAAAATAAAAAAATTAATATATATGTTTATATTTAATTAGAAACTAGATCATCTATACATATAAAAAAATTAATTTCCATTCTTATTATTTAAAAGTATTATTTTTTTTGTATATAAAATTATATATTATAATAAAAATTTTTGCATCATTAGTTATAAAATTAACTCAAAATCAAATTTTTATTTCGGCACAATTGAATCGTGACTTTAATCATAATGTTGATATTTTTTTTTCAAATTATATGCAATAAATATTTAATGAAAATAATATAGATCAAAATGATAAAAATTTAAAAATAAATAAAAAACATAAAATATACATAAAATAGTTATACATTTTTTTATGTGACGGGTTAATTTTTCTTATAATTTATGAATTATTTAAAAAATATAATTTTATTTATTTTTATCTTTTATAAACCTTTTTTTAGTATGTCTAAATTGCAATCACATCAAAAAAAAGAAAAGAATAAATGGTAGCGAAAAGAAAAGAGTGTGGGCAAATTGTAAGCAGCAGCGGCGGTGCACAAATTTTGAAAAAAAAATTGAATGAATTTTTTTTAATTAATTATAATAAAAGAATACTATATGTATCATATTTTAGTAGTTAAATTAATAATAATAATAATAATAATAATAGTCGTAGTAGTAGAGCGAGAAACGCAGAGAGATATATAGAAGGGGGAGAAAAGGAAAGATAT
>NC_029774.3:53313406-53337432 GCF_000817695.3 Arachis duranensis
GACTGAACTTATTAATTGCAATGAAAAAGTATTATACAATATATTTTTGTAGTCAAAATAATAATAATAATAATAATAATAATAATAATAATAATAACTATTTTAGTCTCTAAGATTTGAAATTAAAATTGGTATTTTCTCTAATTTTATTTTAGTTTAAAATAATGTTCAACATTCTATTTTTTTGTGACTGCTCAATATTCTATTTAATATTAAAATAAATTTTTTGACAATTTTATCTTTTATAAAATTTAATAATTAAAAAAATATCCTCTTTGTCCATTATCAGTCATCATCCTCCATTATGAGGAAGAGAATGATGGCAACAAAAAGACATATTTTTCCATCGCTTTTAATCTTCCGAAGCAAATCTAGAATTTTCTATCTCTTTGTCGGTGACAAAGACAATCTTGTCGAATTGTTCTACTTACATCTGTTTGGCGATGTTTGAATCAAATTCAGAGTCTACACGTAATATGTCTCCAGTCGAATTTTTTTCAGACTGTCGTCCACCTCTGACGAAGATGACAACGATGACAGAGGATTACCGCTGCTTCGATGATTCTCTGCATCTTCGCTGATCAATAACTCCTCTATCAAAAATCAAATGTTGTCGCCATTGTCGTTAGATCCACCGCTGTACTCCGGTGGAGTTTTAACAAGGATTTAGTTGAAGACTGGGAAAATACGACCACTGTAGCAATCAAAGAAAGCGCTATCAATGACCTTTGGAAACATTATGAAGTCGAAATTAGTATCGCCGTTTTGGTGATGGTCTTGGTGGTTGTCATTTGGATAATAATAATAATAATAATAATAATAATAATAATAGAGTGAGAGTGATAAAAGGATCAAAGAAAGATGGGAAGGAAGGGAGCATAAAGCTTATTAATTGTGGAGAAAAAGAAGGAGGGAGAAAGAAAAGTTATTAATTGTCGAGAGAAAAATTTTATTTTGATTATATATATATAGATGAGAGAGATATAGAGAGTGGTTGGAGGATGGAGGAAGAGAACTCATTAATTTTATAGGAAAAGAATTTATTGTAATTGTAATAAAATAAAAATATTGTCATATTTTAGTTGTGAAATTAGTCACTAGTAATTAATAATAATATAGGCTTAATAGTTAAATTAGTCTCTAAAAGATGACTCGTTCTTTAAATTTATCCTTGAAAGATTTTATCAATTAAATTAGTCCTTCAAAAATTATAAATTAATTATTTTTATCCTTCAATGACTCAATTAAAAGTTTTGTCAACAATTGATGACATAGGGCGTTAACTCACATCATACATGACTTAGCATATCCAATTAGATACTATACAAAAATTGACTATATTAATAGATTTTTATAAGCATATTTGTTCAGTATCTAATTGGACATGCTAGGTAGGTGTAAGAT
Source organism: Arachis duranensis (assembly GCF_000817695.3). NCBI lineage: Eukaryota > Viridiplantae > Streptophyta > Magnoliopsida > Fabales > Fabaceae > Arachis > Arachis duranensis. The sequence goes on from NC_029774.3 coordinate 53,314,811, forward strand.
TCGTGAAAATTAACTAGTAAATTGATCGATTAAAATTGCATTAATTGGGATGAAGATGCCCAGAATATGTAAAAATATTAGAATTTATAATTTAGAAATTCAACGGTAAAATTTGAATTAAGAAAATTAAATTGAGTGCAAAAATATAATTATTTCGGAAAAAACGTGTACTGGCGTTAAAATTTTCTATACCGGCTTAAATCTGTCCGGTACTGCAAGCGAAAAAATTGAAAATGCAGAAATGATGAGAAAAATATTTAGAATAGAAAACTGAGCTCTTATCTTAAAGGTTTTGGTCTAAAGTTGGGCTAAAGAGCTAAGAAATAAATTTTGGGCCTCATTAGGCCCATGTTAGGCCCAAAGCCCAATCCAAGACACAAAACCCCTACCCTTAACACATTCAGCACATTTTCCTTTCATTAGAGTGGGGTAACCGCTGAAATGGAGAGAAGAGAGAAGAGAGAAACCAAACTCTACCTTTATACACATTCAATCCATCATAACTTTTGCTTCGAAACTCCAATTCACGAGCCATTTGCAGCCAGCACACATCATTCTCTTCATCCTCTTCAATTATATCTTATTTGTTTGGTAAGTAACTCAAAATCCCAACTATAGTTTTTTATTCAAGTCTAAATTTAAATTTTAAGCTAGGTTATTAAGGATTTTTAGTGATTTTGATGTTATAGGAGTCCTCTAACTTGTGTTCTTGGTGGTTTCCATCTCTAATTTCAGTGGGTAAAGGTAAGAACCCTTTTTTCTCTCTTGGTTCATCAATTTATATGATCTCTAGTTTTGACATTGTGCCAAATTGTATGATATGGTGTTAGATTGAGCAATTGGAAGCTTGACTTGGTAAAATTTTGGAGTTTGAACTCGGACATTGGTGAGTTGATTTGAGGCTTGGAAATTTTGGAAAAAGAAAGCCTGGAAGCTTGAAATTTGTGACATTAAGGTATGGGTTTAAGTTTCGGATAAATACTATGAATGTGGCATGCAATCCTAGGCTAGTGGACCTAGGATTATTGTTGAATTAATGTGGTTGATTGTTTGGTTTAGTAAAAATTGTGATATGTTGAATATTTGGTTGAAGATAGCTTGATCTTATGAGGTGAAGATGTATAAGTATATATATATACATGATTATGAATGTGATTGATGTGGAAATTGGGTCGGAGACCGTGATTGGGTGAGAAATCTCGTATGTGACAAGTTGAGGTAAGTGGTGTAAATTGATGCATGATATTGAGTATGTATGTTAAAGTTTTGTTTGAGAATTTGAAAATATAAATGTGGTGTGTGTTGTTGTTGAGAATGGATATAGTTGATGAATTGTGTTAAATAACTTGGAAGTTGGTTGATTAAGTTTGGAATAGTTGAGGATTGATAAATGAGTGTACGGAATGTGTAGAAATGGTTTTAGAATGGTTTAAAATTGACTTCAATTAAAAATTGATGAAATTGAAAGATTGTGTGAATTTGGTAAAAACAGATTTTTAGCCAACATTGATGGGCTATAACTTGGCTCTCGAAGATCGAATTTGAGTGAAAATTCTATTAAATTTAAGTGAGTGGAAAGATCTTAAAAACCATCTAACAATGAAGGAAAACAAAATTTTTTAGAAAAAGTTATGAATGATTGAAAACTGGGTTCTAAATCTGAAATATGAGAGTTTGTAGAAAAACCATAAATTCTAGTATGTGTGTCACGCACATGCTTGTGTGCATGCACAACTCAGAACGGGTGAAGGAACTCGTGCATACGCACGAGGGGTGTGCACATGCACGAGAGGGATTTTTCAAGTTGTGTGTACGCACTACTGGCAATGTGTACGCACAAGTTGGGAAACGCTTCTGATTTGTGTGTACGCATAAGGGTGATGGGTACGCACAAGTCATGTTTTCTCACATAATCTCTGTTTTGGACTATTTTTTACTTTCTCAGCAAACTTGTAAACTTCCACAACCCCTATAATAAGTATAGAGACAGTGGATTGGAGGGTAGAAAGCATTGGAAAGAAAATTATTAAGTAAAAACTGGTTAAAAGTGATTGATGGGATGAGTTGCTATGATTGGATGATGGACATAGATTGGATTGATATGATACCTTCCTGGATAGATGCAAGGGTTGTAGTTCGCCCCACTTGCTCCAGGTTGACATTAGAACTCCCTGAGTAGATGTAAGGGTTGTGGCTCGCCCCACTTGCTCTGAGCTAAGATTGGAACTTCTTAGGTAGATGTAAGGGTTGTGATTTACCCCCACTTTCTCTAAGTTGAGATTGGAACTCCCTGGGTAGATGCAAGGGTTGTGGTTTCTCCCACTCGCTCCAGGTTGAGATTTGAGACACTGTGCTGATCCTTTATCACATGATATGGCCGGGCACTTAGACCTTCTCGGATGATTCCCCCCAAGAGAAGGTGATCAGGGAACACTCCCTAGCATTGATATGACAATCATGCATGATATTGATGAATATGAATACCTCTTAGGGATTAACTCACCGGGGGACTGTCCAGGGTTCGATACCGAATATGTCAGGTTTCGGCTTATAATAGACGGATAAGCTCATTGGCTGTAGGACAAACATGCATAATTTGCATTTGTATATTGATTGGGTGTATACCTTGTATTTGGCTTGCCTTTTTGAATAATTGTATCTATATGCTAATTGAACTAATTGCCTTAACTGTTATTTCTATTTGCATATTTATTGAATTGTTTTGTCTATATTTGAACAACTGAGAGATCCTTTATGCTGGCAGTGGTGACACTGAGGGTTATTCTCAATGTGGTGGTTGAGGTTTGTGGAAAATTGAGAATGAATAGATAGATTAAAATCTCTTAAGTAAGTTGCCATTTTCCGATTTAGTGAGAACCCTAGACTTGGATCAATGATACTTTGAAGATTAAGATTGCCTTGATAGTTCCTGTTACCGTATATTGTATCAATTCAGCACTTTTACTCTACTAGAAACCCGGTGGTTTGGGTTCTCACGCATATATTATTTCTGTTTTTTAGATGCAGGTTCCAGCACTCCTCAGTGAGCAAGAGTTTTATCTGGAAGATGGCGAAGAAGACTTTTGTTCCTGTTTTGGTTATAGACTTTCCCCTCCTTTTGGAAAAACTTATATGATGTATTTATTTTACAAACTTGTCTTAGAGGCTTTTGATGTATACATGGAGAAATAGGTTATGTATATCAAACTGTTTTATTGTTGTAACTCTAGCTGGCCTAATCATCGTGACTCAAGACTAGTAGATATTTATATATACTAATATATGTCTCTTTACCCTTATTCTTACTTCAAGCTTTTAATTATCTGCTTATTCCAACGCGCTTGCGTAAGCTATCAAGTGTGAACGATTGATGAATTGTCATGATAAGAAAATAAAAAGGATAGATAAATGTGTTTTTTCCTACTAGACCTCTAAGAAACCTATTCTTAGCAACCTAGGTCACCGGAAGGGGTTCCCTACTAGACCTTCAAAGAACTTGTCCTTGACAACCTAGATCAGTGGGATAAAAATTGAATCACCCATTATTCTCCATGCAATAAGCGAAGAAAATCACTCACCTCACTTAATCACACAATAAAAACGTGTATAAAGCACTAAGAAAATTTTATTCATCAAAGTTGTTCCAAATGGTCTCACTAAAGGTGTTTAAATAGGCCCCTAACAAACTAACAAAAAGATAAAATAAGATTTTAAAATTTAAATCAGATTTGATTTTAATGGATTAGATCAGATTTGATTTAAATTTAAAATTCCTAAAAATACTACTAAGCAAATCAAAACTACAACAAATCTTCTAACAAACTTTAACCACAAAATAAATTAAAACAAAGGCCTACAAAATTCAAATTTTAATGATAAATTATGCCTCCCACTAAATTTGAAAAGCATTATTGGGCTTCTTGCTGTCCTAACTTAGCCCAATGGGCCTTATGAGTTGTAGGCCTTTCAGCACCACTGTTTTTGAGACGAACTCTTGGTCTCCTTGATGTCTAAGACCGGCATGGTAAGATTCTTCTAGTATTCAGATCTTTGAACGTGATGAGATTACCGTTCTGTCCCTTAGCTCTAAAATGACAAAAATGCCCTCCTGGACACGTATCATCCTCTCCCTCTTAAAAAAGATTCGTCCTCGAATCTTGAATGAGTAGCTCTTCTTCCCTCCAAGGAATCTAAACCCCATCTTCGGGTTCAAATACCATTTTTTGATAGCTCTTCTCTATTTACTGAATTGTGGCTGTCCCTCATGTGTGCAAGTTCAATCTTTTCAACCATGCTTTTACCATCTTGTCCAAAGTGTGCAATTTATCTTTCTTCCTTTTCATCCATATTAATGCCTCCATAATTGACCAGTGAATCTACAAAAATTGGGAGAGTTGATATAAAAACACTAGGAATTTTATGGTTAGATGTATGAGAAACTAAGGACTCCGTGGAATTCAATATACTAATGCACTCTTGTCTAAGCTAGAATTTTCTAGATCTCTCTCACAAGTGTGTTTACTGCTCTCAATTTCTTTTTCGCTCATTGACTCCTCTCGCTCACTATTCTCATTTTTTTCCTCAAAACTCTCGCTTTCAAACAAACATGGATTCTTTTCACTCAAACATTCACTCTCCTTTTCAATTTCTTTTCTCTCATATTTTTTAAATTGCTCACATCCCAAGGACTCAGTTAAGAAATTTTGCACTTTTGAATCTTCCAAGGATGCATCACCCTCTACAGCATACTCAACAAATTCTTCCATCGCTGGCTTTGAAGAAGAATGAAAGATAGGCGTAGAAGAAACCCTCTTCTTATGTTGATCTATCATTTGTTGCACCTGCTCGATATCAATGGCCAATTTGACCAAATCGTCCATGGTTGCGTAATGGTGACGTTGGACTTTATCTACAAGTTCTTCGCATAATCCAAACAAAAATCGGTCTATAAGAATCTCAGGACTCCTTTTAATATTAGCCATGGTCATCAAATATAGAAACTCTTTATGGTACTCCATCACTGATTGTGAACCTTGTTGTAAATTATAAAATTTTCCAAAAAATTTATTGTGGTATGATGATAGCATAACTCGATTCCTCATGTGATATGATGATGGCACAAACTAAGTCCTCATTATTTTTTTCATCTTCTCCCAGCTGCAAATTGGACTCTTTCTGTACCGTCTTCTAGATCTTCCTAATTCAGTCTACCATAGATGGTCAGCATCGAAAAATTGGCTTGTACCAGTTGAACCTTCTTTTCCTCTAAAATCATGCAATTTGAAAAAATCGATTCTACCTTCCATTTCCATCTGAAATACACTTCAGGATCATTCCTCCCTTTGAATGCATGGATTTGCAACTGAGAACCCTTTTTCTCATATGAGATTCCTTCATCATCACTAGCATAATACTCAATCAATTTTTTTTTTGCGAATCCTTTTTTTGTTTTTGTGGAATCTAAGGTGAATTTGCAGAAATTAAAGAGAAAAAAATAAAGACTAAATAAGACCCATGAAATGTGTAGATAAATAAGAATTTACCTACAACCTATAACTGATACCAGATGATAAGAAAATAAAAGGATAGATAAGGGGGGACAAGAAAAGAATGGCAACAAGAAAAAGAATTTATTGGCGTAAAGAAATACAACCCAAAAGACACAGTGAAAACATAAAGATCGATAAAAGGGGTTTCCTACTAGACCTTCAAAGAACCTGTCCTTGACAACCTAGATCAAAAGGATGAAAATTGAATCACTCAATCTTTTCCATGCAATAAGCAAAGCAAATCACTCACCTCACTTAATCACACAATAAAAATGTGCATAAAGCACTAAGGAAATTTTATTCATCAAAGTTGTTCCAAATGGTCTCACCAAAGGTGTTTAAATATATCCCTAACAAACTAACAAAAAGATAAAATAGGATTTTAAAATTTAAATCAGATTTGATCTTAATGTATTAGATCAGATTTGATTTAAATTTAAAATTCCTAAAAATACTACTAAGCAAATCAAAACTAAAACAAATCTTCTAACATACTTTAACCGCAAAACAAAGTAAATCAAAGGCCTACAAATATCGAATTTTAATGATAAATTATACCTCCCACTAAATTTGAAAAGCATTATTGGGCTTCTTGTTGTCTTGAATTAGCCCAATGGGCCTTATGAGTTGTTGCCCTTTCAACACTGCTATTTTTGAGACGAACTCTTGGTCTCCTTGATGTCCAAGACTGGCATGGTATAATTCTTCTAGTATTCAATTCTTTGAATGTGATGAGATTATCATTCTATCCCTTAGCTCTAAAATGATGAAAATGCCCTCCTGGACACGTATCATGTCATTTATCCAAGGTTTAAATCCTTTTTACAAACTTCTAACTTAATATCTCTTTCTATACATAAGTATTTGTATCCCAGTCTTGTGTCGTAGCATCAAATCATTATTGAATTATGACTTGAGCATAAGGCTTTAAAGGGTAGGGTGTTATATTATGGTATTAGAGTAGTTCATCCTTGGGAGCCTGAGGGATGGACTACCTATGCTTCTGAGCATATTTTGAGTCAAATTATGTGCTATTTAGGATATTATTGATAAACATAGTAGTAAGTTTATGAGAAAATTTTTAGAAATTTGAAGAACTTAACTTGAGATATGAAGACTGATCACCTTGATATTGCTTGTTTGGTATGGACACGACCTGAATGGCATCTCATGGACATGGAAGAGGTACTCCGAGAGGAATTCCCAAGGATGAACTCGTGTGAGGATGTTGAGATTCAAATCTTGGTAGTGGTACAAGCAACGCGGTTCGAGATTATAGGTCCATGATCCTTGCTGACTTTCTTAAGAATTATCTGCAGTTTAAGGGAATTGTTAATGCTTTGGATGCTGATGGGTAGTTCCGAGATGTAGAGAAGCTTTTGCAAAGCCAGCGTGTTCCTGAAGTATAGTATATAGAGTTAGTGATGCACATGTTAAAGGGAGATGCTCAACGTTGGTGGCAAGAGGTGTGTTGTACCTTGTAGGTGAAAGTCACTGATATTCCTTGGGACAAGTTTAAGATAGAGTTTTACAGGAAGTATTTCTTTCAAGCGATTCGAACCGCGAAGGAGTTAGAGCTAATGTAGTTGAAGCAGGATGATATATTTGTTGCTGAATATACCCAAGAAGTTAATAACTTGTGTCGTTTCTCTAAGACTTGCCAAGGTGATCCAAATGATTACGAAGAATGGGCCAGCACCCAATATGAGAGCGAACTCAAGAAGGAGATATTCAATTATGTAAAATCACAGAGGATAAGAAGTTTTGCTGAGTTAGTTAACAAGAGTCAACTCGCAAAGGATTGTTCCATGAAGGTGGCTTTGACGCTAGATGGTCATGGTGAGACTACCCCAGGTAAGCCGTAGGATAATAATTTGTTGTGATGATGAGTTTTAATGGAGAAGAATATCAAGGATTTAAACTTTTAGCTGCTAATTTGTTAGATGATGAGCAAAGTTTAGACCAAATCGCTATTGAGAGAGAGTTTTCTGAGGTATTTCCTAAGAATATACTAGAATTTTCACCTCAGAGAGAGATTGAATTTGCGATAGACTTAGTACTGGACGCAGGACCAATTTTGATTGCACCATATAGGATGCACCATTTGTATCGAAGTCCGATTGTGAGGAGCATTTTCAAACCATAAAGGAGTGACTAACTACAGAGCCAATACTTGTGTTCCCTGAACCTATTGAACCATTTGAAGTTTACTGCAATGCATTGTTGGAGGAACTTAATATGCGTTAGAGGAGATGGATGGAATTTTTGAAAGGTTATGACCTTGAATTTAACTAACTCCCGAGAAAAGCGAATGTGGTGATGGATGCCTTGAGTAGAAAGTCTCTAAGTATTCCTTAGATGATGATTAAAGCGGAAGAACTATTAAGTAAGTTTGCAGGTCTTAAGTTGGGTGTTGAGAAAGTGGCTGACGTGTGAGACTGAACAATTGCAAATAATAAGTAATTTTAAGGCTGAGATATAGGGAGCACAACAAGATGATAAAGAGCTACAAGGGATGTTGAATTCTGTTGAACCAGGGAAGCAAAAAGAGATCAAGAGAGGCAAGGAAGGAATTTGGAGGTATAAGGAAAGGATTTGTATGCCGAATGTCAGAAATTTGAGATGTGAGCTTTTACCTGAAGCTCACAAGAGCGGGTTTTCGATTCATCCAGAGTTATTCACAACTAAATTTTGAGGGCAAAATTTTTATTAAGGTGGGGAGAATGTAAGATCCAAGAAAATTAACTAGTAAATTGATTAATTAAAATTGTGTTAATTGGGATTAAGACACCTAGAATATGTAAAAATATTAGAATCTATAATTTAGAAATCAAATGGTAAAATTGGAATTAAGAAAATGAAATTGAGTGCGAAAATATAATTATTTTAGGAAAAATGCGCACCGGCATAAAAATTTTCTGTACTGGCTTAAATCTGTTTGGTACTGCGAGTGAGAAAAATAAAAAATATAGAAATAATGAGAAAAATATTTAGAATAGAAAATCGAGCACTTATCTTAAAGGTTTCGGCCAAAAGTTGGACCAAAGGGCTAAAAGATAAAATTTGGGCCTCATTGAGCCCATGTTGGGCACAAAGCCCAACCTAAGAGTGAGGGAGAACATGAAATGGAGAGAAGAGAAAAGAGAGAAATCAAACCCTAGTTTTATACATATTCAATCCATCATAACTTTTGCTCCAGAGCTCTAATTGGTGTGCCGTTTATGGCCATGCGTCGCTCTGCTCATCGTCTATAATTATGTCTTATTATTCTGGTAAATAACTCAAAATCACAAATCTGGTTTCTCATTCATGTCTGAATTTACATTTTGAGCTTGGATATTTAGGATTTTTGGGGAATTTGATGTTATAGGAACTCTCTAACTTGTGTTCTTCATGGTTTTCATCAATAATTTTAGTGAATAAAGGTAACAATCCCTTTTTCTTTCTTGGTTCATCAAATTGCATTAATAGAAATCAAAATAACCAAAGTTCATAAGCTAAAAGGGACATAAAAGAAAAATTAATAATGTAAAATAAGAGAATCAAGACAAGTAAACATGAATAAGCAATTGAAATTAGATTAAGACAAGAAATTAAACTTAAATCTAAGAGGAAGTTAACCTAAATCTACCCTAATTCTAGAGAGAAGAGAGAGCTTCTGTCTCTAGAAAATAATCTAAAACATGTTATTAAACTAAATCTAATTGTTCTCCCCTTGTTTCTTCTTGAATTTGGCCTTAAACACTTCAGAAATGAGTTGGATCTGGGCTTGAAGGGGTCCAAAAATCGCTAGTCACATTTTGTTTAAGAGAGTCACGTGCTTCGTGTCACACGTATGAGCAAGGTCACACGTACGCGCCTGATAAACCGCTATTTTACGGCTTATCTTGTGCTCAATTGAGCAAATTTTATCAATCTTTCATACACTTGTTCATACAAAATGCATATTTTACATTTTCCTTCCTGATTTTGTGCTATGATTGAAAACATGCTTTTTTGCTCTTAATTTTGCTATGTTTAATCTTCTCTTATTACCATTCGATACCTTAATATGTGTGTTAAGTATTTTCAGAGATCACAGGGCAGGAATGGCTTAGAGGATGGAAAGGAAGCTTGCAAAAAATGGAAGAAACACAAGAAACTAAGGAGATAACCAGCGAGCAGTGACGCGCACGTATGGCTCACACGTGTGCGTGACATGGAGAAAATTGCAGTGACGCGTGCGCATGCCTGACGCGTACGCGTGAATTGGAGTTCTGCAATATGACGCGAGCGCGTGCTTGACACGAACGCGTGACACGCCAAAACGACCAGCGATGCGAACGCGTGACTGACACGTACGCGTGACATGCGCGATCTACAAAATTAACAGAAAACACTGGGGGCAATTTCTGGGCTGTTTTTGACCCAGTTTTCGCCCAAGAAAACACAGATTAGAGGCTATAAAGTGGGAAAATGCATCCATTCATTGAGAGGATACAACATTCATTATTCACAATTTTAGTTTTAGATGTAGTTTTCTAGAGAGAGAGGTTCTCTCCTCTCTCTTGGGTTTTAGGATTAGGATTTCTTCTTCTTCTTAATTCCAGGTTCAATGTTCTTTTAATTTAGTTTATCTTTTATTTGTTTATGAATTCTCATGTTTAATTTGATTTCTCTATTTAATGCAAATTGAGGTATTTCATATTTATGATTTTAATTTATCTTTTTGCATTCTTAGCTTGTGTTGAGTAATTGGAGACACTTGAGTTATCAAACTCTTTGTTGATTGAAAATTGGAATTCTTTGCTGATTTATTCGAATTCCCCTAACTCTAGTCTTTTCTTAGGAATTGACTAGGACCTGAGATAAGGATAACTAGGATAGGACATCCAGTTCTCATACCTTGCCAAGAGCTTTTCTAGTTATTAGTTTACTTCTTTTGTCATTTACATTCCTTGTTCAAACCATTCAAAAACCCAAAAAGATACTTTTCTCATAACCAATAATAACACACCTCCCTGCGATTCCTTGAGAGACGACCCGAGGTTTAAATACTTCGATTTATTTTATTGTATTGGTTTTGTTACTTGTGACAACCAAAACTTTTGCGCGAAAGGATTCTTTGTTGGTTTAGAAGCTATACTCTCAATGAGACTTTATTTGTAAAATTCTTTACTAGCAAAAGTCCTCTCGTCAAAAATGGCGCTGTTGCCGGGGAATTGCAAACGTGTGCCTTATTATTGGTTATTGTAAATATTTGCTTTTGCTTGTTTATTTGTTTTCATTTTTGTTTTTAATTTTTATTAACTACTATGAATTCTCACCCCTCTGGCTTTAAGTTTGGTTCCAATGTTGTTGTAAGGAATGGAAGCTATAATGAGAACAGGCATCAAGGTTGGGAGAATCAAAGATGGGAGGAGCCACCAGGATTTGATCAACGCTTTTGGCAGCAACCCCCTCCAATATGCTATCACCAACAACCATTCTATGATGCAAACCAAGACAATAGTTATGGTGGACCCTTTTGTGACAACCAACCTCCACCAAATTACTATGGTCAAGAGCCATTCCAGGGTGCGTACTAAGATGATAGATATGGTGGACCTCCTTGTAGTTACCAAAAAGACTCACCATATCCCTATGAACCCCCTCCTCAACATAACTATGAACCACCATACTCACAAGCCACTTTCCACCATTCACCTCCATATGACCCTAACCCATATCCACCATACCAACCACCTTATGAGCCAAATGAACCATACAAAGAACCATCCCCATTCCAACAAAACTACTCTCATGAGCCACCACCTAAATATTCACAATCTCCATGCCCTTACCAAGAAGAACCACCTTCCTACCATGCACCCCTTCTCCAAAATAATGAACCCTCTTATCCACCCCAAATCTCCATGGAGAACACACTTACCTCTCTCATTGGTCTCACCTCCAAACTCCAAAATCTTATATCCCACATGGACCAATCCTCTACCTCGAATACTCAACCCTCAAGCTCTAGTGCACTTCCTTCTCAACCACATAATGATCTCTCCATCCCATCACCACCCTCCATGGAAGAGCACCCACATCTATCAATCCAAGAGCAAGATGATCCCAATTATACTATGGATATGGAACAAGAGAGAATGAATTGTCTTAGGGATGTAATCGCGATGGATCGGTTACACGCGGCCTTATTTCTAGAGGAGTAAAAGGAGGCCCAAAATGTGGAGGTAGGAGAGACCCTTGAAGATGAAGGAGTAGTTGAAGGGAGTTGTCATAGAAAGGAGATCATCAAGGAGGAGCACGATTTTATGCTAAAACAACTGAAGGAAGCTGTAATTATTGAAGAAGAAGAAGTGGTTGAAGACTTAGGAGATGCTGAACCTCTATGGAAAAGTCAAGTTATAGAGCCTCCTTCAAAGACGTTTGAAATTGATGTTGAGGAGGGTGTACAACATCCAAGGCATAGCCTGGTTGAATTCTTTGAAGAGGTTAATCAAGAGATGGACTCAATCATTGATGAATCTTTATCTACAATTGAATCCTCTCTCATTGGACTTGACATGGAGATTAAAGAAGAAGAAGAACAACTTCCCATGCCCTTGGAAAGCAATGAAGAGGAGATTGAATTGGAAGAAAGATACCAAGAGGAAGAGGTTGAAATTGAAGAAGCTTACAAGGAGGTGAAAGAATTCAAAGAAGAGCACAGGATAGTGGAGCTTGCAAGATCATTAGAAACACCTCTTCTAAGGCCATTACCGTCTAACACAACATTCAAGTGGGTAAAATTCTTATCCTTGTCCTTTACTTTCCCACTTGGATATGGGCTACTGGAGACGGATGGTCAACTTAGAGCTCTCTGTGGCCTTAAGAGTAAGAGGGAGATGGTCAGTGGGAAGAGCTGCCAAGCAAGGTTCAATATGGTTGTATGCTCCAAGTTAAAATGCAAAGGTTGGTGTAGAGATCAATTGAATGGGTCTAGGATGTTGTTTGGCCGCTTCAGTGAGAATTCAGATTGCATGCCACCCAGTTGGGGCAATAGTGATCAACACAAAGACGGGTGCAAAAGCAAGATTTGGAACCCTGGAATTCAGTCTAGCAATCAACACTCTTGGGGCATTGTCACTTCCTTTAACTTGCTTAAAGGCTTTCTACGCCTAGTTTGGGATCTCGGTGCCTATTGGAAGTACAAACATTGGTGGAGATTCCTGGACGAGTTCAAGCACAAGCCACCATAACAAGGAGCTCACAAAATGTCCAACTTAAAGACTTTAACTAAAAGTGCTAGGTGGGAGACAACCCACCATGGTATGATCATTCTTTTCTCTCTTCTTGGTTTTATTTTAGTGACTCTTCTCATTAGTGTTGCATATAGTCCGCATTCTGCATTCTGCATTAAAAAAAAAAAAGAAAAGGCACACAACGCGCGAGCATCGCTGACGTGTTCGTGTCATATGTGCAAGCATGAAAAAGGGGGGATTGAACAGAGAGTTACACGGAAACGTGGCTGGAGGCGTGCTTTAGGCACAAACACACCCACGCGTATGCGTCCCTGACGCGTCCGTGCCACTTGCAAAAAATAGCCATCCACGCGTGCGCGTCACCCACGCGAACGCGTGACGCACGCGCCCGTGTCGCAAGCGACGCACAACTAATCCACCTCAGCGCCAAATATCTTATCTTTTATCCCCCAATCCTAATTCTTTCTTCTTTCTTCTTTCTTCTTCTTCTTCTCCCCCCTCTCATCCTTATTCTCTTTCTTTTCTTCTATTCGTTACATTTGCATACTTGCATTCATGGCATTTTAACTTCATTGTTTATTCTCCCTTTCTTTTCTATACTTGTTGTTTTCACATTGGTGTTAAAATTCTCTTACTCAACTGTTGCATATTTTTGCATTATTTTGGGTGCACCTTGACTTGTTTGCTATTTAGTTGTCATGCCCTGTGCTTCTATCATTTTTTCACTTACATGTTGTAGCTATCATGTAGTTGAGAACCTTATTATTTGGCAGTAGCCCACATATGTTTTATTTCTTTTAATATCTTTGCTTGTGGGTTCTTTCCCTTCCTTTTTCTCTTCTTTCAGGATGGCCACCAAGAGAGAAAAGGAAAAATCTCTAAATAGAGCAATAAATAAGTCTGCCGCATGATCTTTGGAGGAAAAGCATCAATTGGAGCCACCCGTCCACTTGTACATCTCTGCATGCACCGAGGACGGTGCAATCTTTAAGTGTGGGGAGGTCGATACCGACTTCCGCAGGTAACTACTTTCTGACTCAACACCAATGTTTAAATTTTTTTTGTTAAATTAGTTGTTGCATTTACATGTTTGATTGCATGTTTGTTACATTCTGTGCATATTTTACCACTACTTGGTTGAAGTAATAATTTCTTTAAAAAGAAACCTTTTTATAGCATTTCACTAAATTGAATTAAAAATTTTTCTTGAACTTGTTTGAAGAAATATTATTTTGGAACATGGTTTAGAGCTCAAACACACAAAACCAGTGAGATTTTGTGCCTATTTGATTGGTTGCATTTTATTAACCAATATATTTTATTTTGTGTGTGTGATGTTCTCTCTAAAATTGTGATCTATATCTTGCTTAATTCTATATTTCCATGGTTTAATGTATGCATACACTTATATGATTGAGGCCTTTGTTTCACTATAGCTTACATACCCATATGGCCTTACCCTTTTATTATCCTTTGCAAACCAATTTGAGCCTACTTTACCCCATTTGTTCTTTATTTTAGCTCATCACTAACTCTAAGCGAAAAAAATGATATCCTTAATTTGAATCCTTGGTTAGCTTAGACTAGTGAGAGTGCTCATGAATTAAGTGTGGGGAAATTGGGTTTGGAATTATTTGGTTTGAGAATTGAGTATGTTAGAATTTGCTGAAAATGAGAAAAAAAAATGTTGAAGATATGTTCATGCATTCAATACCTTAATCATATGCATTGAGAAAAACAAAAAATATATATTATGAGAAAAAGAAAAAAAAGAAAAAGAGAGCAAACAAAAAAAAGGGGGGACAAAAATGCCCCAAGTTAAGTAATAATATCAATGCATATGAGTTATACTTGAATTTGGGATGCATGAATATGTGGTAAACATAGTTAATGGGCAGTTAGATTTTGCATTGTAATTACATGGATTGTCTTAAGTTAGGGGGTAAATTTAGGTTATCAAGGATTCAGATTTTAGTCTACTTAACCAAATACAATCCTACCTTGACCCTAACCCCATTACAACCCTTAAAAGACCTCTTGATATGTGTATTTATGTATTAAATTTATGTTGATTAGTAGAAGAAAAGCAAGTCATAGAAAGCAAGATTAGTAGAGAACCGAGAGATCGAATCTTAAACACCTAAGTGATTAGAGTGCATACACTTCCAGTGAAGGTTCGATGCTCAATTCTTTGTTCCCGGCTTTCATGAGATATCTTCTTCTTGCAAGTTTATTTGTACTTCATTTTATGATTTGAATTAGTGAAATCCAGTTCATATTTGTTCTTGGAGAAATTGATTTACTTTTAACCAAGAAGGTAAAAGCATTTTGCATTTAGCTGCATTCATACAAATAGGTTGCATTTCATACACATCCCACCATTTTTCCTTCACTCTTATAGCTTCTCTTGAGCTTAGCATGAGGACATGCTAATGTTTAAGTGTGGGGAGATTGATAAACCACTATTTTACAGTTTATCTTGTGCTCAATTGAGTGAATTTTATCAATCTTTCATACACTTGTTCATACGAAATGCATGTTTTACATTTTCCTTCCTAATTTTGTGCTATGATTGAAAACATGCTTCTTTGGTCTTAATTTTGCTATGTTTAATCTTCTCTTATTACCATTTGAGGCCTTGATATGTGTGTTAAGTATTTTCAGAGATCACAGGGCAGGAATGGCTTAGAGGATGGAAAGGAAGCTTGCAAAAAATGGAAGGAACACAAGAAACTAAGGAGATAACCAGCGAGCAGTGACGTGCATGCATGGCTCACGCGTGCGCGCGACATGGAGAAAATTGCAGTGACGCGTGCGCATGCTTGACGCGTGCGCGTGCCTGACGCGTACGTGTGGATTGGAGTTCTGCAATATGACATGAGCGCGTGCTTGAAGCGAACGCATGACACGCCAAAATGACCAACGACGCGAACACGTGACTGACGCATACGCGTGACATACGCAATCTGCAGAATTAACAGAAAATGCTGGGGGCAATTTCTGGGCTATTTTTAACCCAGTTTTTGGCCCAAAAAACACAGATTAGAGGCTATAAAGTGGGGGAATGCATCCATTCATTGAGAGGATACAACATTCATTATTCACAATTTTAGTTTTAGATGTAGTTTTCTAGAGAGAAAGGTTCTCTCCTCTCTCTTAGGTTTTAGGATTAGGATTTCTTCTTCTTCTCAATTCCAGGTTCAATGTTCTTTTAATTTAGTTTCTCTTTTATTTGTTTATGAATTCTCATATTTAATTTGATTTCTCTATTTAATGCAAATTGAGGTATTTCATATTTATGATTTTAATTTAGCTTTTTACATTCTTAGCTTGTGTTGAGTAATTAGAGACAGTTGAGTTATCAAACTCTTTGTTGATTGAAAATTGGAATTCTTTGCTGATTGATTTGAATTCCCCTAACTCTAGTCTTTTCTTAGGAATTGACTAGGATCTGAGGAATCAAATTGATTTATCTACTTAACATACCTTTATAGTTAGAGGTTGACCAAGTGGGAGCAAAAGCCAATTCTCATCACAATTGATAAGGATAACTAGGATAGGACATCCAGTTCTCATACCTTACTAAGAGCTTTTCTTGTTATTAGTTTACTTCTTTTGTCATTTACATTCCTTGTTCAAACCTTTCAAAAACTCAAAAAGATACTTTTCTCATAACCAATAATAACACACCTCCCTGCAATTCGTTGAGAGACTTTATTTGTAAAATTCTTTACTAGCAAAAGTCCTCTCGTTAGTGCTACATGGCGATTTTCCAGGTCACGCGTATGCACAAGGTCATGCGTACGCGCCACATGGCATATTTCTAAAACTTTATTTCTTCATGAATTCTCCACTTTACATGCTTTTTCTTCATTTTTTCAATCCAACCTTTGCCTTCTAAGCCTAAAATCACTAAGCAAACACATCACGGTATCGAATAGAATTAAAGTGAATTAAATTTGGCATATTAATGGCCTAAAAAGCATGTTTTTATGCTTAGGCACAATTTAGGGAGAATTTACAAAACCATGATATTTTAGTGAATAAATGTTGGAAAAGTTGATAAAATCGACCAAATTTGATACAAGATAAACCATAAAATTATGGATTATCAATTTTCCCACACTTAAACAATTGCATGTCCTCATGCTAAACCCAAGAAAGATACATGAAAGGGGTATTAACATTATTCAAAGTAAACTACCTATATACAATGCATGCAACTACTTTGTCAAATTAAATCAATTTCCAAGAATACATATATGAACATAAGGGCTAAAGCAATCAGAATCAAATCAAATCCACAATTGATTAGAGTTATTGAAAAGAATTTTGTTCCGAGGGTTACCTGAAACTGGAGGTCGATCTCGGATGAGATCTTCTGTGCTGGTTGGAGTGGTTGTGTCCGACTTGTTGAACTTGGTGGTAGTGTTGATCCTTCATCCCCGGAGGGTGAGGGGTACCTGCAAGGGACTCCAATGCTTAAGTTAGCAAAGATATTAAGCAGGTATTGAGTAGAATCAGAGTATGAGTTATACCTGGGTGATCCAGTGTATTTATAATGGTGAGATGTGACCTTCTTTGGATAAGATAAGTTAGTTATCTTATCTTATCTTATCTTTTGTCGAGGTCAGCTTATCTTCCATGGAACCGCCCTTATCTCTATAGGCTTGGGCTGCCTTTGGATCGGGGTCGTATTCCTTAAGTCGGGCCCTTCTTTGGGTTTTCCTGTCGATTTGGCCGAGTTCTTTATGAAGAAGTCGGTCCGCTTGACCTAAAGAGGTCGGTTGCTTTGCTACTGAACATCCCGGCTCAGACAGCTCAACCCAGGGTATGAACAGTGCCCCTGCTTGATCTCGGTCTTCTTTTTTTAAGGTCGAGTCCTTGACTTCGGTCCTTCTCTAGTGAAGCCGAACTCAAGCATTTTGTCGATTCCTTTGTAGAAGCTTTTTGAATGTGGAACGTTTTTCTCTAAAAGTACGTGCTTTTATATCAGCGCTTTGGGAATGTGTGAGGGTTTAATTCCTTCATTAGTTGGTATTAATTGCCTTATTTTTCCTTGTGGCCTTTTATTTTGAATTTGCGATCAGAAAATGGTTTCCCTTCTTCGCTCCTCTTTGTAACTTCTCCCTTTGTTCTCTCGCTCTCTGTCTTTCGCCCACATTTTGCTTTTCTTGCGTTGCGGCGTCGTTCAGTGATCGGTGATTCCGTCTCTCCATCTCCAACTTTTCTAAAGCTTCCTGCTTTTTCCAGGTTGGTTCCATTTTCTTTTCGTTTTGCTTTGTCTTTAATTCTCTGGTAAATTGTTGATATTTGCTTGAATGTCAAAAAAGTTTGAATCTTTCTTATCGCTGTAATGTGTTTTTTCTTCTTCGCGTATTCCTGGTGTTTCTTCTTTGCAGTTTCCCAGGGGTTTGCATGTTCTATTGTTGCTTCTGGCTGTTATTTTTGGAAAAACTGTCTCTTGCTCCTTAATTTCAAAAGATCCTTGTTGCTGTACCTTTGTGGGAGATAATGATACCTATAGTTTGCTTTTTGCTTGGAGTGCATTTTCTTGACTTCCTCTTGATACTTTTTAGGGTTTTTGCTTGAGTCTGCAAAAGGTTGTGTTTTTGAGAATTTTCTGCTTGGTGTTATTGACAATGCTCTTTGCTGGTAGACTGTAGAAAGATAGTGGCTTTGATGATTTTTGTGTTTCTACTTTCCTTTTTCGAAATGCTTTGTTTGTTTGAAGTCTTCTTTTCTTGTTTGAAAGATGCTGGGATGCGAGCTGTAGATTTTTCCTGAAAACCTTGCTTTGTTACTGCCTCCAAAGGATGCCCCAGGACTTTGCTTTGAGTCTTGGGGTTTTCCTTTCTGTTTGTTTGCCTGTGTCGTATTAATCGAGTTGTTTTGTCCTTCGTCCGAGATGTTTTTAGTAATCCCATCTTCTTTTCTTATTGTAGGATTAGTTGGCCTCATGTCTTCTTGCAATAACATTGTAGAGATGTCTTCCAGAGTTCCCGAGGGGATGTCCGACTGGCTAGACTCCCTTGTCTTGATGCGTGTCTCTGTTGTGGATGCTGAATGAGCTGAGGAAGCGTCATAGGATCTGTGGTAATAGTGCCCGGGAGAGGGATTATGAGCTTGTCGCTCCTAATTCTGATGAAAGGGTTTATTTTCCTACCTCCATCAAGGGAGAGTGTCCCTTCTTCTATGCCTATGAATATTTCTTCAGTCAGTTGGACATTACTTTTCCTTTTACTACTTTTGAGACCGACCTGTTGTGGTCGTGTAACATTGCCCCATCCTAGCTTCACCCAAATTCCTGGGGTTTTGTCAAGATCTTTCAGCTACTTTGCCAAGAGTTAGGTGTAACACATTCTCAGACTCTTTTCCTTTATCTGTTTATTTCTGCCAAGCTTGGGGGTTCTTCCAAAAAAAAAGCTTTCTGGGTTTCTTTCAGGTCTGCCCAGGGCCATAAAGGTTTCGCCATGTATGACAAGTCCTTTAAGGATTTTAAGAATTACTTCTTTAGAGTTCGTGCTGTCGAGGGGGCCCGCCCCTTTTTTCTTGATGAAAATGATGAGCCTTCTTTCCCTCTAGAGTGGCAGAAGGATGTGAGAGTGTCTCGGTATACATGGGAGATGCTTGACGAGGTTGAGTGTGCTTTTGTTGTTGTTCTTGAGGATTTATGGGGGGAACCACCCCATCTTGATACAAAAAGGTTTTTGAATGACCCGTCCTTGGTTCAGACTATTTTGGGTACTTTTCTGACTTATTTTTGTACTTGTTTACTTAGTTTTGCTTCCTCTTCTTGTGATTGTAACACTTTACTATGGCTGATTCTGTATTTGCAGAGATGTCAAAAAACAATGACTCCATGAAGGCCTTCAAAAAGGCAAAGAAGGCAACTGCTGCTCAAAACATCTTGGCCAAGGGGGCCGGAGAGGGATCTTCTCAGGTTTCAGTGAAACCTCCTGTGCCGAGTTCTCCCGGGCCGAGGAAAGCAATTCCTATTCCTCGAGTTCGTCTGGTCGATCCTCCACAGACTTCTGCCGCTGCTTCTGGTGCTCCTCCTAGTAAGAAGCAAAAAACAATTGAGCCTTTTAACCTTGATGCTCCTGACTTTGATGCGGTCGAGTTTGTAGATCAAAAAATCGGTCCTTATGGTGTCCTCCCTATGGATGACGTGTCACTTCTTCATCATTTTGATTATATAACTCGAAGTAGTATCAAGATGGCACACATGGGAGCGGCCCTGTATCGAACTGCTCAAAGTCTTCCTCTCCATGCCACCAAAGCTTTTATGGAGGAGGCCAAACGGGAGTTTGATCGGATAAAAGGTTTGAAGGAGGAGCTTGAAGTGAAGGTGGCCAAGTTGGAAAAAGATCTGGAGAATGAGAAGGCGAGTTCCCTCTCTTTGGCTGCCTCTGTGAGGCTGGCTGAAGACACGGCACTGAGGCATAAGGATAGCTATGTCACATCTTATCGGGAGGGAATGCGTCTGAAGGAGGAGTTGGAGAACGTCTGAGCTGATTACTCCGAGCTCCAGGGTTATCTTGTTAGCAGTGTAACTGCTACCTATGAAAACCTGAAGGAGCAGGTTCGGGTTATTGCTCCTGAGGCCGATCTTACTCTCTTCAGCCTGGACAATGTTGTGAGGGATGGTAAGATTGTCCCTGATGACCAGTATGATGATGATGTTAAACCTCCCCCAGTGCCTTCTATCAAGGTGTTGACCTCCTCGGTTCCTCTAGTTATGTCTGATCCGGATTGTCAGATTCTGAACCGGGATGATGGAACTGTAGATGTTGTGCCTATTCAGACTCGCCCTCCTTCTCCCCGTACTGATGCTACCGGGAAGGCTCCAGATCTTTGCTGATCTTCTTTTTAAGTATTTGTGTAAATAGCCCAGTTTGTGGGCTTTTGAACTATTTTATTGTTTTGTTTAACTGCTGACGCTTTTTAGTTGCCTGCTGGCAACTTTTACTTTGAAAAACAAAAGTAGCTTTCTGAGGTAGATTTTAGTGGCCTCTTGAAGCTTTATTATACTATGCTTTTATTGCGCTTTAACATGGTATCTCTTCTGGTTTCTGAGAGTGTTGGAATCTTGCTGCTTGACCTCTTTGGATTGCTTTTGTACTTATTGTTTGTAACTTGGATCCTTTGAGGCCGTGACTGTATGGGTCCGACTTGTTTCTTGGTTTTCTCGCTTTTGCTTGTATTTTTAGCGCCCCATAACCGATTTCTTTGTGGTGGTCCCCTTCTAAGTTATATTTGTAATCCTCTTTCTTGGACTTTTGTCAGGTCTCTTTCAGGGATTACTTTTATAACTTGTATTGTAGGAGACCGACTTCGTTAGGTTGATCTCTTCTAAGTTATTTTTGTAATCCTCTTTCTTGGACCTTTGTTAGGTCTCTTTCAGGGATTACTTTTATAACTTGTCTTATAGAAGACCGACTTCGTTAGGTCGATCTCTTCTAAGTTATTTTTGTAATCCTCTTTCTTGGACCTTTGTCAGGTCTCTTTCAGGGATTACTTTTATAACTTGTCTTATAAGAGACCGACTTCGTTAGGTCGATCTCTTCTAAGTTATTTTTGTAATCCTCTTTCTTGGACCTTTGTCAGGTCTCTTTCAGGGATTACTTTTATAACTTGTCTTGAAGGAGACCGACTTTGTTAGGTCAATCTCTTCTAAGTTATAGCAATTCCTCTTTAATAGGATTGGCCAGACCTCTTTCCAAGGATTTGCTGATAACTTGGGTTAACTTGGTCCGATTTTTTAGTGTTGGCCAGTCTTTTTAAGTTATTATATAGCAATCCATAAGACCTCGTCAGGTTCTTTTTGGGATCACTTTCGATAACTTCTTGCATTATTCTGTGTTCATCTTTGCCGATTTGTAGATGGTGGTTTCTGTCCTGGTTTGATCGTCTTTTAGGTGAATCGTGTTTTCACCTTTGTCGGACGATCATTCCTATCGAGATCGTACAGTGAATCTGTTCTTCACTTTCTGTCGATCTGTTTCTTTTATAATCGGATGATGAATGCTTCAGATTAATGCGTCTTGGGAATTTGTAGAATATCTGAAATGTATTTTATTCAAAGAAAGTGCAAATATATACATGCGAGAATTTTTCGTACCCTTAAGTCGGATTAAATCTCAGTCTTGATGCCTCATTAAAAAACCTTTTTAGGAAAATAAGTGCATCTTGTGATGAGATCTTTTACCTTTCCTAGCTATAGTACCTTCTTAGGTTATAGGCATGCCATGATCTAGGGAGTTCTCGTCCCTCGAGTTCGGACAGTCTGTAGTAGCCCTTCCCAAGTACTTCTTTGACTTGGTAGGGTTCTTTCCAGTTGGCTGCCAGCTTTCCTTCTCCGGGTCGAGTTGTTTCAATATTATTTCAGATTAAGATGAGATCATTCTTAGTGAAACCTCTTGGCACTACCTTTTGATTATACATGGAAGCCATTCGCCGCTTTAGTGCTTCTTTTCTGATCTAAGCTTTTTCTTGGATTTCCGGAAGTAGGTCAAGCTCTTCTCTTTGAAGTTGAGAGTGGGTTTGTACATTGTAGCGGACTACTCGGGGAGACCCTTCCTCGACTTCTATTGGAATCATTGTCTCCACTCCGTATGCTAATCGAAATGGTGATTCGTTCATAGTAGAATGGGGGGTTGTTCGATACGCCCATAGGACTTGTGGAGGTTCCTCGAGCTCCCTTTGCTTTTTGCAGTCTCCGTTTTATCCCGGCCAATATGACTTTGTTGGCTGCTTTGGCTTGTCCATTGGCTTGGGGATGTTTGACGGAGGTGAACTGGTGTTTTATATTCAAGTCGGCCACTAGTTTTCTGAAGCCTGCATC
>NC_029774.3:53341249-53370917 GCF_000817695.3 Arachis duranensis
TAGTCACTAACACCAATCCCTTTTAATTAAGTGGGTTGCAACTTGTGAACGGACGTGGCATTCCAACTTGTTTGACTTTCCCTTACCTAGTAAGAGATAACTAAACAGGATAACCTTTAATTATCAATTAATCTAGAGAGTAATCCAACAATAATGGGGCTTCCAACTAATCAACTCCCAGTCAAGGCTTTTATTTACATTATTCAAATTCTCCAATTTAAATTCCTGTTTACTCAACTCAAACCTTTTTGAAAATATCTGATTAATAAAATAGCACACTTTTCTGCAACTCGTTGGGATACGACATGGGATTCATACTCCTAGTATTCTAATTTTAAGTTGCTGTGACACCTTTCTAAATTGATAAGTGGATTTCTGGCGAGTTAAGAACTATACTTGCAACGTATATATTTTAATAATTGTTTTTTCTTTATTTTTAGTTTTTCCTATTCAATAACTCTTCTCTTTATCAGTACTTTCGTGCATCTACATTTACATACTTTTAATTAAAAAAAAGCCACGCAACGCGACCGCATCAGCGACGCATCCGCGTCGCAAGGAGAGGGGAGAAAATAAAAAACGAACAGAGAGTCACGCTGGAGCATGGATGGAGGCGTGCCAGTGGCACAAATAGTTCCACGCGACCGCATCGCTGACAGCGTCACATGGGAATAATGGCCTCCCATGCGACCGCGTGCCCCACGCGGCCGCGTGCCCTGATTTTCGACGTGAAAAGGGTGCACAACGAATTATTGTGCGAGAGTGGTGCTGGATTGGTGCTGGACGCACAATCCCTATCACGCGACCACATCACCGATGCGTCCGCGTCATTCCTTTCTGAAGTCCACTCACGTGATCGCATGCCCCACGCGATCGCGTCACCCCAAAATTGGCAAATATATAAATTCGAATAGAGAGTTGTGCAGGCGCGAGGGAGCATAACGTGGGTCACGTGACCGCGTGACCGACGCGACCACGTCAACTGAATTGAAGTGCAATCACGCGAACGCATGCTCCACGCGGCCGCGTCGCTTGCGCCGCACAGCTCAACCTAAATTGCCAAAATATCTTATCTTTCTCTTCTCCAAATCCTAATTTTTCTTTTCCCTCCTTATTTATTCCTTCTCCCTTCTTCCTTCTATCTCACCTTTCACTCTCTCTCTCTCTCTCACCTTCATTAACAAGGTTTTATTTTCTTCTTCCCTCCTTCCTTTTCTATGATTCTTCTTATTTTATATGTTATTTTCTTTTCTTTTCTTTTTCTTTTCATTATCCATATTTTCTTTCTTCTTATTTCCTTTTTACATGGTGTTAGAAATTTATTTGAGTCATTATTCCTTATTATATACTTGTGGATTGTTGCAAATTGTTTGGCAATTATATATTATTTTCTTTAAAGGGTGGCTTGCATGTTTACTTTAATACTTTTTATACCTTATTTACCATGCATGCTATGTGTTTGTGAAAAAGCCCGTATGACATTATGCACTTTTCTACATTATCATATCCCACTATTCAATGCTTTCTTTTTTGACAAATTCCCTTTACTATTTTATTAATTGCATTTAATTGCCAATACAAACGTGATAGTTTGTTACGAAGTGATGCTTGATCTATGCTACTCATGCCCTTGCCGGCATGCCAATAAACATCTTGCATCTACTTCCCTATCGTGCACTTATTCTATTCCATTTATTGATCTCTTCACATGTTGTCATGACCATGTGTTTATTTCATTCATCTTTACCGTGCACTGATTATCACTCACTCAATCCCCTTCCTTGCTTTATCACTTTAGATTTAACTTACTTTCTCTTCCCTTTTTTCAGAATGGCCACCAAGAAAGGCAAAGAGAAAGCTACCCCTAAACCCACGGCAAGGAAAGGAACGAAGAGAGGATTATCAAGGTTGATGAAAAGGAAAGAGCCTTCCCAGCAAAGGACACTACACGATTCCCAAATCGCTACTGTGAGCAGATGTTTCCTATTCTGGCAGCTCAAAATTACAACAATGAACACCTTCTTATCCTTTCGCCTTGTATTGCTGAAATTGTTGAGCCACAAATTGCACAAAGACATTGGGGATTCTTACAGAGATAGCCACGACAGGTTAATCTTTCTTGGGTTGTTGAGTTCTACTTCAACTTCCACCTGCCGACTCTGCAGTCCGTTTATTTACGCCAGAAGCAAGTCCCCATTACAGAAGAGGCCATTCAGCAAGCCTTAGATCTCCCCCCTGCTCCAGAAGGATTGGACGCTTTTCAGAAAGCCGCGATCAAGTGCCAGGTATACACCTTTGACTAGGATGCTGTTCTCAGAGTTATCGCTCGACCTGGCAGTAAATGGATCTTCGGATACCATCGTTCCCGTCCTAAGAGAATTTTGGCTTCTGCACTCACCTTAGAGGCTCACGTATGGGCACAGATTATGTCCCATTACATCTTCCCGAGTACTCATGAGTCCTCCTTCACGGCAGACATGGCCGTTCTACTATGGTGCATCCTCACTGACCAGCCTGTTAATTTACCAAGACATATCCGGAATGCTATGGAACATGTGCAGATCGAGGGCAACCTACCTTTCCCCGCATTGGTCTCTAATCTTATATCAGCAGCCAGAGTATCCTACAGAGCTGGAGACACCAAAACCATTCTTCCACGGGATGATCAGTATGTCCCTAACGGGAGATATCTCAGGCCACAACTTGCCACTTCCAGCCAGTCCACAGAGGATGCTGCAGCTCCTCCACCATCAACTAGTCAGCTACTGCACCAAATCCTAAAGCGATTGGACCAACAAGAAAAGAAAGCAAAGCTCCGAGAGCACCGCAACCACCGCCGATTCAAATACCTCAAGGAGCTACTTACAGGAAATCACCGACCCAATGTCGATCTAGGCACTCCGGACTCCACTTTTTTCACCAGCACAGGGAGCCACGACGGTCCCGACTGTGGAGACACTGCCACCAGCCCACCACTGTTCTTGACAGATGGCACCGAGGATGGTGCAACTCCTTAAGTGTGGGGAGGTCGGTCAGTACATGACTTCCGAAGGTAATTTCTCTTCCCTAGCACCAATAAATTAGGATATTTTAGTTAGATTTTCTTTCTTTTATAGAATAGAATAAATTGCATAGTAATAGGTTAGTTGCATGCATGTTCTACTTGATTGGAAAGACTAAGTTTCTTCTAAGACTCTATCTTTGGAACAAAATTTCACAAATTTTTATTAAAAAATTTTTTTATGATAAATCTGCTTGAAGTTGTATTTGGAACATGATTTTTGAGCTAAAGAACACACAACCTGTGAAGATTTGAGCCTTTATGCATGGTTACATTATTTAACCATAACTATTTTATTCTTGTGTGTTTACTTCTCTATGATTGTAATATGTCCAATATTTATTATGTTTGTATGCTTGCATATGATTGAGGCCATTATTTGTTTAAACTCACTTATCCAAATTAAGCCTACCCTTTTCAATTACCTTTGTTAACCATTTTGAGCCTTTAAATCCCATTTGTTCTATATTTTACCACATTACTAGCCTTAAGCGGAAAAACAATTGTATATCCCAAATTGAATCTTTGGTTAGCTTAAGATAGAATTGTGTATGCTAGTTAAGTATGGAAAATTGTGGGAACAAAAGTTATTAAGGGAATGTGTCATGATAATACAATGGGAATTTGGATACCTACTCATGTGAAACTATAAGAATTAAAAATCTATGTGCATTGACAAGCTATGTTTATTTTTATGTCTATAAAAAAAATTTATAAATAAATAAGGGGATAAAATTACCCCAGTGCTGAATTAAGAATTCAAAGATCAATGCACATATGATTAAAAAAAATTGATACATGAGTATGGAATGTAAAAGGGAATTCTGGGTAGCTAGGTATGAATTCTAAGGTTATATAAAATATATAGGTTGGTTTAAAGCTCGGGTTAATTAAAGATTCAATTTATAAGCTCACTTAGCCATATATGTATCCCTACCCTTACCTTGGCCCCATTACAACCTTGAAAAGACATCATGATGTTTGCATTGGTATATTAACTGTTGTTGATTAGTTAGGAGAAGAACAAAAGTTAGAGAGCATGATTAGAGAAGGATAGAGTGATTACCCTATACACTAGAGAGATTAGAGCGTACATACATCATCAGTGAGGGTTTAATGCTTGAATTTTCATGTTCCCTGCTTTTATGAGCTATCTTCTTGCACTTTTATCTGTCTTACTGTATAATGATAGAATTAGTGGAATTTGATTTGTAATTATTTTGAAGAGCTTATTTACTTTTGATCAAGTGTGCCAGAATCATGTAGTTGCATTCATATATGTAGGTTGCATTGCATTTAATGAGTTTCTACATGTTCATACTTATTTATCTTATCTCCTTCAATTAAGCATGAGGATATGCTAATGTTTAAGTGTGGGGAGGTTGATAAACCACTATTTTATGGTTTATATTGTGTTTAATTGTGTGGTTTTATCATGATCCATACCCACTTATTCATTAATTTAGCATGCATTTATATTTCCTTCCTGAAATTATTACATGATTGAAAACTGCTTCCTAGTGAATTTTAATTATGCATTTTAATTCTCCTTTATTCCATTCGATGTGTGTTAAGTGTTTCAGGCTTTATAGGGCATGAATGAGTCGGAGATTTGAATGGAAGCTAGCAAAAATGGAAGGAACACGAGAAATTGAGGAGATAACCAGTGAGAAGTGATGCGGCCGCATAGCTCACGCGTTCGCGAGAAAGAGGAGAATTTGCAGTGACGCGGCCGCATGGATCACGCGACCTCAGGGATGGGAAAAGCACAAGTGACGTAGAAGCGTGGACGACGTGAACGCGTGGCAGGAAAAAAAACGCGAATGATGCGTCTGCATGAATGACGCGATCGCGTGACGTGCGCGATCTGCATAATCTGCAGAATTCGCTGGGGGGAAATTTTGGACCCTATTTTGACCTAGATTTCGGCACAGAACAGCAGACTAGAGCCAGAGAACATGCAGAAACCAGGAAGGACAATTCACTCTACACAGTTTTAGTTTTAGATCTAGTTTTTAATCCTCCTCTAGGTTTTTCTCTCTACACATTCATAGTTCTTAGGATTTTATTTTTCTACCACTTTTTGCATTGGGATACTGAGAAGAGTTATTACCTCATCAAGACTTTGTCATTCTAGTTCGTTTTCTTTACTTGGCTTTACTCTTCCATGTCCTTTGCTTTGTTTAATTTTACCATTGGAATATTTTTAGGATTATTTAATACAAGGATTACTTTTATTTTTAATTGATTATTTTGATTTTTATTTACAATGTCTTTCTTTAATTCCTTTTTATATGTTATGAATTTTACATTCACAATGAGCGAGTAGTTCCCTAACTTGATGGGGAGTTGATTGAAATGAGCCCTTGAGTTGGAAGGCTTAAAAGAAAGATTGTAATTGGGTTTATTGTTGGATTGCCCTATAGTCACTAACACCAATCCCTTTTAATTAAGTGGGTTGCAACTTGTGAACGGACGTGGCATTCCAACTTGTTTGACTTTCCCTTACCTAGTAAGAGATAACTAAACAGGATAACCTTTAATTATCAATTAATCTAGAGAGTAATCCAACAATAATGGGGCTTCCAACTAATCAACTCCCAGTCAAGGCTTTTATTTACATTATTCAAATTCTCCAATTTAAATTCCTGTTTACTCAACTCAAACCTTTTTGAAAACATCTGATTAATAAAATAGCACACTTTTCTGTAACTCGTTGGGAGACGATCTGGGATTCATACTCCCAGTATTTTAATTTTAAGTTGCTGTGACACCTTTCTAAATTGATAAGTGGATTTCTGGCGAGTTAAGAACTATACTTGCAACGTATATATTTTAACAATTTTTAATTCGCCAATTTCTGCTCGCATCAATGATTCCGGATATGTCTTCTTTGGTAAACATAATTGCTGGGATGTCTGGCGCCTCCTTCTTTCCTTCAACATGGTATACTTCTTTGAGGTGTCGCTTGCGAGATGATTTGGAGATTCCTCTTCCCACAAATCCACCGTGTATCATGTGAACGTGTCTTTCCGTTGTGCGAGGTGATCGCTCAGACCGTCCGACATCTTTATCCCTTCTTCTTTTTCTTGGGTCTTCATCCTGGTTGGCCAAAAACCGATCTAGTTTTCCTTCTCTTACTAATTTTTCTATGACATTTTTCAAGTCGAAGCATTCATTGGTGGAATGTCCTCGGACTCGATGATACTTACAGTATTCGTTCCGATTTCCTCCTCCTCTTTTGCCTTTGAGTGGCCGAGCTGGGGGTATTTTTCCGTATGGCAGACTTCGTTGTAAACATTTACCAAGGATACCCTAAGAGGGGTGTAGTTATGATATTTTTTTATTTTCTCCCCGGAGCGATCTTCCTTTTTCTTGGATTCTTTATCTTTGTCTCGGTAGGCGGAACCAAACCTCGAGGCTTCCCCAAGTCGTGAATTCTCCTCCATATTGATGTACTTCTGCGCCCGTTCTTGTACTTCGTCCAGGGATGTAGGATATTTCTTAGATATAGATTGGCTAAAAAGTCCTTCTCGTAGGCCATTTATGAGGCCCATAATGGCAGCTTCTGTTGGTAGACTTTGTATGTCCATGCATGTTTTGTTGAATCTTTCCATGTAGTTACGAAGACTTTCCCGATCTCCTTGCTTGATCCCTAGTAGGCTGGGGGCGTGTTTAGCCTTATCTTTTTGTATGAAAAATCTGGCCAGGAATTTTTTGGCCAGGTCGTCGAAGCTCGAGATAGACTTTGGAGGTAGGCTGTCGAACCATCTAATGGCTGTCTTGGTAAGAGTTGTTGGAAACGCTTTGCAGCGAACTACATCTGAGGCTTCAGTGAGGTACATTGTACTTCTGAACTTGGTGAGGTGATGGTTGGGGTCTGAAGTGCCGTCGTACAGAGTCATATTCGGAAGTTTGAAGTCCTTTGGGATTTTGGCCTTCATGATTTCCCTGGTGAATGGATCTTGATCCTTGCGAGAGCTATCCTCTAGAGTAGATCGAGTAGCTTTGGTTTTGAGATCAGCTTCGAGTTTTAGAAGCTTATCTTCTAATTCCCGGCGTCGCCTTATCTCCCTATGTAGATCCTCTTCTTTTTCGCGTTGATGTTGGGCTTCTTTCTCGAGTTGCTTTAATCGATCTTGAAATGCCTTTATGGCTCCAGCGTTTGGAGAATCCTTTTCGTTGTTAAGTTGAGGAGTATCCTTTGGTATAGTGTCCACATTTTTGTACGGCGTTCTATCCTCTAGATCTGAGTCGTGGTCATTGTCATGGTCGTCCGCCATGGTGATGGGATGACTTCCAGGTTCCCCGGCAATGGCGCCAATGTTCTGAGGGTTACCTGAAACTAGAGGTCGATCTCGGACGAGATCTTCTGTGCTGGTTGGAGCGGTTGTGTCCGACTTGTTGTACTTGGTGGTAGTGCTGATCCTTCGTCCCCGGAGGGTGGGGGGTACCTGCAAGGGACTCCAATGCTTAAGTTAGCAAGGGTATTAGGCAGGTATTGAGTAGAATCAGAGTATGAGTTATACCTGGGTGCTCAAGTGTATTTATAATGGTGAGATGTGACATTCTTTGGATAAGATAAGTTAGTTATCTTATCTTATCTTATCTTTTGTTGAGGTCAGCTTATCTTCCATGGAACCCCCCTTATCTCTATAGGCTTAGGCTGCCTTTGGATCGGGGTCGTATTCCTTGAGTCGGGCCCTTCTTTGGGCTTTCCTGTTGATTTGACCGAGTTCTTTATGAAGAAGTCGGTCCGCTTGACCTAAAGAGGTCGGTCGCTTTGCTACTGAACATCCCGGCTCGGACAGCTCGACCCAGGGTATGAACAAATTTACAACTTGCAAGATAAGAAATGATAATAGGTGGAAGCATAGAATTGAGCAATCGAACCTCTCACTGGATGTGTATATGATCTAATCGCTCAAGTGTATAGGGTTGATTCACTCAATTCTCCTCTAGTCTTGCTTTCTAAGATTTGTCTTTTATCTAACAATCAACAATTATTCAATGCATGCATACAAATATCATGAGGACTTATCCAAAGGTTGTAATGGGACTAGGGTCAAGGTAAGATTATATATAGTCAAGTGAGCTTGAAATTTGAATCTTTGATTAACTTAAGCTCTCACCTAACACACATACAACCTATACAATTTTTATGCAAAACTAGCTACACATTGTTCACTTTTTCACACACTCATGCAATCTTTTCAATTCACATCCCATATGTATTATTCTTATTACTTTACTTTAGGGTTAACATTTGTCCCTTTTTTATTATTTTTTTTCTCTTCTTTTTTCTTTTCCTTCTTTTTTATTTTTCTTTCTTTTTTTTCAAAATATTATATATACAACGATATGAATGCATATGGTTTAAACATTTAATGCATGAGTATGTACCCAATTCTCAAGATCTTCAATAAAAATATAAAAATATATTTTTATCTCAACCAATGTTCCCAAACTTTCCCACACTTAAATGATACACACTCTCACTAGCCTAAGCTAATCAAAGATCCAAATGAAGGACACTTATTGTTTTTTACTTAGGAATGGTGATGTGCTAAAATTAAGAACAAAAGGGGATTAAAATAGGCTGAAAATTGGTTAACAATGATGGATAAAAGGGCAAGACCATTTGAGTAAGTGAGCTCAAATAAAATAAAGGTCTCAATCATATAAATGTATTCATACACAAAATAATGGATGTAAAGAATCAAACAAGTCAAAGATTACAATCATAGAAATAGAATAACACACAAGAATGAAATAGTGGTTAATATGATGTAACCACACAATTAAACTCAAAACTCACATGGTTGTGTGTTCTTAGCTCAAAAATCATGTTCCACAATATATGAATCAAGCAAGTCTCAATGAAAATTTTTTAACTTAATTTAGTTGAGATGTCAATACCCTGTTAAGAATGTTTTTCTTGGAAAATTTTATTATTTTAACTAAGCTTATTATATATATGTATATATGAGAGGAAATGTCATAAACTAGGAAAAATGAAAATAGATCTTTAAAATATATACAAACCAAGAAAGAAAATGCAATTAAGAATTCAAAAACTATGAAAGTGTTTAGGATTAAAACTTTTCACCCAAGATTGGGCGATTGGTCGAAGGACCTCCCCACACTTAAAAGTTTGCACCGTCTTTGGTGCATTCAAAGATGAGAAAAGGGATACGGTGACTTCATGAATTGCCACCTTTAGCTGGTGGATCAACCGGCTGTTGCATATTCTTTCTTTCGTTTTCCTTTTTGCTTATGGGAATCATCCGAAAAGATAGAAAATAGGATAGTAAGATGAGTAAATGCAAAAACAAGGAAGCATAGATTGTTGGAATGAGGTGATGATCACTAAAATGAAGTGAGTAAATTAGTGTGTGACATTAAGAAAAATAATGTGTGAGTTCTAAGTTGCACGCGATTTAGAACACACACACTAGCATAGAAAGCTATGTCACAATTTCACAAAAAGTATGCACTTCACTCATTCTAGTGTGCTTGAGATACTCTAAAGAAAACTTGTAAGTTAATACAAACAAAAAAGCAATAAAGAAGCAAGAAAGCACTCAAGCAAGAATCAAGCAATTGTGAAATGGATAAAGAATGAACATTGGTTGATGTACAAGAGAATTTAATGAACTAAAGAAAATATAGAACTCACACATCAACCAATGACACACTTTGAATTTTCTGTTTGCATTACCTAATTGACATAAAGTGTGGAACACGGGTGCTATGCAACTTAGAAAAAGAGAGATAGAAGTTAAAATCAATCACATAGCAAGCATGGTCCATATAGCTTGAGAATTTAAAAAAGATGTCTGTAATTGAGCTTACCATTCAATTTCACAATTTCGCAAGTTCAATGCATCACTGGGTGATCAAAGCAAGAATCAATATGGATGCATATGATCAAGTGACACAATGCATTAAGATAAATGCACATCATCAACAATTAGAAAATTTCCTAGTCATGGTTATAGAATTTAAATCACATGGTGGCCAAAACATGTAATTCAAAAGATTTAGAGTGCTTTGAAGGGAATTCACAAGTACTTGGTATGCACAATTATTAAGCATGAAAATTTAATACCAAGCAACAAAGTATAACCTCAACAAAGAAATCCAACAATAAATATCCATAATAATGATGCTAAAATAGCATTAAGTCAATAATCAGTAGCAATATCTTATCAGAATCAGCAAATTAAATTAATAATCCAACACTTAACACCAAAATCTAAACTATCCTAACCACCTAATCTATTAAAACAAAGCTAACTAACTAACTTAATAATTAATGGAGATGGTGATAGATGGTGAATGATGATGAAATAGGAGAGAAGACAAGAAAAAAGAAGAAAAGAAATAGAGAGAAGAAAAGAAAAGAAAAGTATGTGAACAGGGGAGTCACGCGTACGTGAAAGGTCACGCGTGGGAAAACAGAAGATGGCACATACGCGGAAGCCACGCGCATACGCAAGTTGGAATTGTGCTAAATGCACAGTTTCCACACATTTCTCGCACAACTCTCTGTCCAGGGCGTGCGGCGGCATGATGAGCGGATAATTTATACGCTTTTTGGCATTGTTTTTAGTATGTTTTTAGTATGTTTTAGTTAGTTTTTATTATATTTTTATTAGTTTTTATTTAAAATTCACTTTTCTGGACTTTACTATGAGTTTGTGTATTTTTCTGTGATTTCAGGTATTTTCTGGCTGAAATTGAGGGACCTGAGCAAAAATCTGATTCAGAGGCTGAAAAAGGACTGCAGATGCTGTTGGATTCTGACCTCCCGGCACTCGAAGTGAATTTTCTGGAGCTACAGAAACCCAATTGAAGCGCTCTTAATTGCGTTGGAAAGTAGACATCATGAGCTTTCCAGAAATATATAATAGTCCATACTTTGCCCGGGATTTGAGGGCCCAAATAGGCGTTCCATGTCAGCTCAAGAATTTTGGCGTTAAATGCCGGAACTGGCACAAAAGTGGGAGTTAAACGCCCAAACTGGCACAAAAGCTGGCGTTTAACTCCAAGAAAAGTCTCTACACATAGAAGCTTCAATGCTTAGCCCAAGCACACACCAAGTGGGCCCGGAAGTGGATTTTTACGTCATTTACTCATTTTTGTAAACCCTAAGCTACTAGTTCTCTATAAATAGGACCTTTTGCTATTGTATTTTCATCTTGGTTCTTCTGGTTCCCTCTCTGGGGCCGAAACCAATGATCACCATTATCACTTATGTCTTTTCAACGGTGGAGTTTCTACACACCATAGATTAAGGTGTGGAGCTCTGCTGTACCTCGAGTATTAATGTAATTACTATTGTTCTTCTATTCAATTCAGCTTATTCTTGTTCTAAGATATCACTTGTTCCTCAACTTGATGAATGTGATGATCCGTGACACTCATCATCATTCTCACCTATGAACATGTGCCTGACAACCACCTCCGTTCTACCTTAGATTGAGTGGATATCTCTTGGAGTCCTTAATCAGAATCTTCGTGGTATAAGCTACAATCCATTGGCGGCCATTCTTGAGAATCCGGAAGGTCTAAACCTTGTCTGTGGTATTCTGAGTAGGATTCAGGGATTAAATGACTGTGACGAGCTTCAAACTCGCGATTGTGGGGCGTTAGTGGCAGACGCAAAAGAATCACTGGATTCTATTCCAACATGATTGGGAATCGATAGATGAATAGCCGTGCAGTGACAGAGCGTGTTGAACATTTTCACTGAAAGGACGGGACTATAGCCATTGACAACGGTGATGCCCAACATACAACTTGCCATGGAAAGGAGTAAGAAGGATTGGATGAAGACAGTAGGAAAGCAGAGAGACGGAAGGGACAAAGTATCTTCATACGCTTATCTGAAATTCTCACCAATGAATTACATAAGGATCTCTATCTTTATTTTATGTTTTATTTATCTTTTAATCATTAATCCTCCATAACCATTTGAATCCGTCTGACTGAGATTTACAAGATGACCATAGCTTGCTTCATACCAACAATCTCCGTGGGATCGACCCTTACTCGCGTAAGGTTTATTACTTGGACGACCCAGTGCACTTGCTGGTTAGTTGTGCGAAGTTGTGATAAAGAGTTGAGATTGCAATTGAGCGTACCATGTTGATGGTTCCATTGATGATCACAATTTCGTGCACCACGGCACAATACCCACACGATCCTGGCACAATCACGAATTTTCTTCAGGATGGGAGGCCATGCGTAAGCAGAATCCACGCGTATGCGTGAGAGTTTTTTTTCAGCAAAACAAGCTAAACTCCAAAATTAACAAAACAAAAAGGCAATTCAAGACAAGATTATCAACTTTTGAAAATATGCAACCAAAAACAAAATTTACCCAAGCAACTAACATATAAGAGCAATATATACAAGAATGATATAGAGAAGGGAAGTACCTAACAATGGAAACTCAATTCATTCATCAACTATATACAAAAGAGAAAGTGAAAAAAGTTTACCATGGTGGGGTATCTCTGATGAATCCATATTTGACAACATATTTTGGTACGATTTAAGTGGATTTCATCATATAAACCCACATTTATTCATCCAAATAGCATACCTTTGTATTCTCTCCCTAAATTGTGCATTATTGTGAAGACATGCTATTTTGTGCTTAATTTGATTAATTTTATCCCGCTTTTATCCCATTTAATGCCTTGATGGTTTTGATGAGTGATTTCAGGTGTAATAGGTTAGAATGGCATGGTAAGAGTGGAAGAAAAGCATGGAATTAGGAGAAAACATGAAGAAAGCAAATGAGAAGCACACATTGGCATGTGCGTATGCACAACCTACTATGCATACACATAAGAACCACAAAGCCATTTGTGCGTACGGATAACTCCCTGTGCATACGCGCAAGAAGAAAATTAGCTAGTGTGCGTACGCACACATTTGTGCATACACACAAGTCCCAGCGCGTGACTCATTTATTGCAAATCGCTGGAGGCGATTTTTGGGCCTCCAGGGCCCAGTTTTGGAATTTCTGAAGCTGATTGAGTGCTATATCAAAGAGGGCCTCCTTCCATGTGAAAGGGGGGCAATTAGGGTTAGCTTTTACATGCTTTTCTCTTAGTTTCTAGAAAGAGAAGCTCCCCCCTCCCTCTAGAATTAGGTTAGGTTTAGTTTAATTTCCTTTAATTTCAGCCTTTAATTCTTGTTTTAGTGTAGATTTCTTTATGTTTTCACGTTCCTTCATCTTGATCTTCTTTATTTCTCTTGTCATATCTTTTATTTTGTCACTTTTATGTTATGAACAATCTTTGTTTATTTTAATTTTAATTAATGAAATTTATATTTTATGTTCATTTATTGCTTTCTTTAGTTGTTATGATTTGCTTGCATTTCGTAGTATGAATTTATTTTTAATGCAATTTAATGTTATTTTATTTTCAAGCACACCAAGTATTTGATAAAATGCTTGGCTTAGTTCTTACTTAGTTTTTCTCCACTCTTGGCTTGGAATTGATGACTTTGGTGACCCTTGAGTCATTGATGTCCATTCTTGTTTGATACATTAGAGTAGTTAGTTGATTTGGTTTCCCTTGACTCTAAGTGACCCATTCATAGTGTTGACATAGGACTTAGGGATTGGAATCAACTATGCCTATTTGACTTATCCTCGATGTAGGGTTAAATAAGTAGGATTAACTCTTCATAATCATCATGTGTTTGTGGTCAATGGCTAGGATAGGTAACCTTAGCTCTCAATTACTTGCCAAGAGGTTTCTTGCATTTGAATTTTCTTTTCCTTGCATTTTATTGCTTTGACTTTTACTTTCTTGCATGTTAAGCTTTTCATACTCTTGGTTGAGAAATTGGGTGTTTGGGGGTGGAATTGAGTTATGGATGTCCATTCCACATTGTGTGAGAATTGTTAATTGGTTTGGTTTCTCCTAACTCTAAGTGACTGATGAGCGGATAATTTATATGCTTTTTGGCATTGTTTTTACATAGTTTTTAGTATGATTTAGTTATTTTTTTTAGTATATTTTTATTAGTTTTTAAGCAAAATTCACATTTCTGGAGTTTACTATGAGTTTGTGTGTTTTTCTGTGGTTTCAGGTATTTTCTGGTTGAAATTGAGGGACCTAAGCAAAAATCTGATTCAGAGGCTGAAAAGGGACTGCTGATGTTGTTGGATTCTGACCTCCCTACACTCGAAATGGATTTTTTCGAGCTACAGAAGTCCAAATGGCGCGCTCTCAATTATGTTGGAAAGTAGACATCCAGCGATTTCCAGCAATATATAATAGTCCATACTTTACTCGAGTTTTGATGACGCAAACTGGCGTTCAAACGCCAACTCCCTGTCATATTCTAGCGTTAAACGCCAGAAACAGGTTACAAGCTGGAGTTAAACGCCCAAAACAGGCTGCAAACTGGCGTTTAACTCCAAGAGAAGTCTCTACACACGAAAGCTTCAATGCTCAGCCCAAGCACACACCAAGTGGACCCGGAAGTGGATTTCTGCATCATTTACTTATTTTTATAAACCCTAGTAACTAGTCTAATATAAATAGGACTTTTTACTATTGTATTTGAATGCTGGGATCTGTGGACGTTTAGTCTTTAGACATTGAGGGCTAGCCATTCGGCCATGCCTGGACCATCATCACTTATGTATTTTCAATAGTGGAGTTTCTACACACCATAGATTAAGGTTGGGAGCTCTGCTGTTCCTCGAGTATCAATGAAATTACTACTATTTTCTATCCAATTCATGCTTATTCCTGTCCTAAGATATCCATTCGCACACAAGAACATGATGAATGTGATGATTATGTGACGCTCATCATCATTCTCAACATATGAACGCGTGCCTGACAAACACTCCCGTTCTACATGCAAACGAGCTTGAATGCATATCTCTTAGCCTTCTGGTTCATTATCAGAGTCTTCGTGGTATAAGTTAGAATCAATTGGCAGTATTCTTGAGATCTGAAAATTCTAAACCTTGTCTGTGGTATTCCGAGTAGGATCTGGGATGGGATGACTATGACTAGCTTCAAACTCGCAAGTGTTGGGCGTAGTGACAGATGTAAAAGGATCAATGGATCCTATTCCAACATGAGTGAGAACCGACAGATGATTAGCCGTGCGGTGACAGCGCATTTGGACTATTTTCACTGAGAGGACGGACGGTAGCCATTGACAACGGTGATCCCCCAACATACAGCTTGTCATAGAAAGGAGTATGAAAGATTGGATGAAGGCAGTAGGAAAGCAGAGATTCAGAAGGAATAACGTGTAACGTCCCGTCCAGCAAAATATCTTGCTTAAGTCAGGGTATTTCAACTAGAAAGAACATTACATAACCTTCTCTAGTATTAACTACTTAATTATCAAGCCTTTGTATCGAGTTCGCGTTTCAGTTTTAAGAAAATTCCAGAAAATTTTGTTTTTTATTCATTAAAGTCATAATTCAAACATTTATGATAAGATAACAATTTAGAATTTAAATATAATGCTATAAAGATTACTTTTAAAACGCATAAGTTTTTATCTATCAATCTATTAATTATTTGTAATTTAAATTATAAAATAAGCATACTAATCATATTTTATAAAATACGGTTAAACTCGAAATATCAATTACCTATATTAAATTATATGACCTTTCATTATTTTTCCATCATAACTTTAATTTCAATTTATATAAAATGACTAATTAAAATAAAAGTTGTACATAAATATTAATTGACTTAAACTTAAAATATTTATAAAAATTAATTTAATCATTCATAATAAATTAATCTCTAAGAGCTCAAATTAATAAAATAAACCATATTTTAATCATAATACAATTTTCTTAAATTAAATTATATAAAACTTTCATTACTGAATTCTAATTTGAAATTATATAAAATAACCAATTATAAAAATTTACACAAAAATATTAATTAACTTAACTCTAAATATTAATAAAACTAATTTAATTATTCTTAATTGATTTATAAAATAAGATATCAAATTAATAAAATAAATCGTAACCTTTTAAGAATAAAAGTTACTTAAATTAAATTATACAATTCTTTTTTATTTTTCAATTACTAAAATTATACAAAATATTCCATTATATAAAATTACTTAAGAATCTTAATTGGTTTAAAATGAAAAATTACCTCCGAATCTACTTAATTATTTCTAATAAAATAATTTTTAAAATTATAAAGTTTAAACTTAATAAAATAAAATCACAGTTTATTCATAATTAGATTTTCAAAAATTGTGGATGTTACACAACGCATCTCCATACGCTTATCTGAAATTCCCACCAATGAATTACATAAGTATCTCTATCTTTATTTTATGTTTACTTATCTTTTAATTATCAAAATCCCATAACCATTTGAATCCTCCTGACTGAGATTTACAAGATGACCATAGCTTGCTTCAAGCCGACAATCTCCGTGGGATTGACCCTTACTCACGTAAGGTTTATTACTTGGACGACCCAGTGCATTTGCTGGTTAGTTGTGCGAAGTTGTGAAAAAGAATTGAGATTACAATTGTGCGTACCAAGTTGTTGGCGCCATTGAGATCACAATTTCGTGCGCCAAGTTTTTGGCACCGTTGCTGGGGATTGTTCGAGTTTGGACAACTGACGGTTCATCTTGTTGCTTAGATTAGGTAATTTTCTTTTTTTATTTATTTTGTTCTTCATATCTAATCTTTTTAGACTAAAGCTTTAGACTAACATTGCATGATTCCTGGAATTCTTATTAAAAATTTTGAGTTTCTTATTTCCTTTATCAAAAAAATTATAAAATCATAAAATAAAAAATACTTTGTGTTTCTTGTTTGAGTTTAGAGTCAATTTGTATGTTTGGTGTCAATTGCATGTTTTTAATAGTCATTGCATTTTTTGAAAATTCATGCATGTGTTCTTCATGATCTTCAAGTTGTTCTTGGTAAGTCTCCTTGTTTGATCTTGTGAT
This sequence comes from Arachis duranensis, assembly GCF_000817695.3. Classification (NCBI taxonomy): domain Eukaryota; kingdom Viridiplantae; phylum Streptophyta; class Magnoliopsida; order Fabales; family Fabaceae; genus Arachis; species Arachis duranensis. Next base: position 53,358,305 of record NC_029774.3, read on the forward strand.
TTTCTTGTTTTGTGCTTTTTGTTGTTTTTCATATGCATTTTCAATTTGTTAGTGTCTATTCGTTAAAAATTTCTAAGTTTGGTGTCTTGCATGTGTCTTTTTTCTTAAAAGTTTTCAAAAATATATTCTTGATGTTCATCTTGACATTCAAAGTGTTATTGCATGCATTATGTGTTTTGATATTAAATTTTCATGTTTTGTGTCATTTTGTGGTTTTTCTCTTTCCTCATTAAATTAAAAAAATAAAAAAATATTTTCCTTATTTCACTCATAAATTTCGAAATCTTTGGGGTGACTTAGTCAAAAATTTTTAAAATAAGATGTTTCGTGTTAGTCAAGTCAAGATTTCAATTTTAAAAATATTATCATTTCAAATCTTTTTCAAAAATCAAATCTTTTTCATTTTTTTCTTAATATTTTCGAAAATTTTAAAAAATTGATTTTCAAAATCTTTTTCTTAATTTTATTTCATAATTTTCGAAAACTTTATTAACAACTAATGTGATTGATTTAAAAATTTGAAGTTTGTTACTTTCTTGTTAAGAAAGGTTCAATCTTTAAATTCTAGAATCATATCTTTTAGTTTCTTGTTAGTCAAGTAATCAATTTTAATTTTAAAAATCAAATCTTTTTAACTTCCTTTTCAAATCTTTTTCAAAATAAATTTCAATCATTTCTTTTTAATCATATCTTTTCAAACATATCAAATCATATCTTTTTCAAAATCAATTTCAAAATCTTTTCTAACTTCTTATTTTTTCCAAAAATTGATTTTCAAATCTTTTTCAACTAACTAATTGACTTTTTTGTTTGTTTTACTATTTCTTATCTTTTTCAAAATCACCTAACTACTTTTCTCTCTCTAATTTTCGAAAATTCCTCACCCTTTTTTAAAATTCTTTTTAATTAACTAATTTTTTTTAAATTTTAATTTTATTTCTTCTCCTAATTTTTGAATTCTAACTATATTTTAAAATAAAAACAAAAATATTTTCCTTTTCTTCGTAATTATTTTCGAAAACTCCTCTCTCTCTCATCTCCTTCTATTTATTTATTTATCTACTAACACTTATTTTCTACTCATAATTCGAACCCTCTTCTCTTCTCTCTCTGTGTTCAAATTTTTCCTCTTCTATTCTTCTTCTCTTCTACTCACATAAAGAAATCTCTATACTGTGACATAGAGGATTCCTCTTCTTTTCTGTTCTCTTCATTTTCATATGAACAAGAGCAAGGACAAAGACATTCTTGTTGAAGCAGATCCTGAACCTGAAAAGACTCTGAAGAAGAAGCTAAGGGAAGCTAAAGCACAACAATCCAGAGAAAACTTTATAGAGAATCTCGAAAAAGAAGGAGACATGGCCGAACCCAACAACAATGCAAGGAAGATGCTTGGTGACTTCACTGCACCAAATTCCAATTTCCATGGAAGAAACATCTCAATTCCTGCCATTAGAGCAAACAACTTTGAGCTAAAGCCTCAATTAGTTTCTCTGATGCAACAGAACTGCAAGTTTCATGGACTTCCATCAGAAGATCCTTTTCAGTTCTTAACTAAATTTTTGCAGATCTGTGATACTGTTAAGACCAATGGAGTTGATCCCGAGGTCTATAAGCTTATGCTTTTCCCTTTTGCTGTAAGAGACAGAGCTAGAATATCGTTAGACTCTCAACCTAGAGATAGCCTAAACTCTTGGGATAAGCTGATCGCAGCTTTCTTAGCCAAATTATTTCCTCCTCAAAAGCTGAGCAAGCTTAGAGTGGATGTTCAAACCTTCAGGCAGAAAGAAGGTGAATCCCTCTATGAAGCTTGGGAAAGACACAAGCAACTGACCAAAGAGTGTCCTTCTAACATGCTCTCATAATGGACCATCCTGGATATATTCTATGATGGTCTGTCTGAATTATCTAAGATGTCATTGGACCATTCTGCAGGTAGATCTATTCACTTGAAGAAAATGCCTGCAGAAGCTCAGGAACTCATTGAAATGGTTGCAAATAACCAGTTCATATACACCTTTGAAAGGAATCCTGTGAGTAATGGGACGCCTCAGAGGAAGGGAGTTCTTGAAATTGATGCTCTAAATGCCATATTGGCTCAGAACAAAATGTTGACTCAATAAGTCAATATGATTTCTCAGAGTCTGAATGGATTGCAAAATGCATCCAACAGTACTAAAGAGGCATCTTCTGAAGAAGAAGCCTATGATCCTGAGAACCCTGCAATGGCAGAGGTGAATTAAATGGGTGAAGCCTATGGAAACACCTAAAATCCCTCATGGAGAAATCATCCAAATTTCTCATGGAAGGATCAACAAAAGCCTCAACAAGGCTTTAACAATAATAATGGTGGAAGAAACAGGTTTAGCAATGGCAAGCCTTTTCCATCATCCTCTCAGCAACAGATAGAGAATTCTGAGCAGAACCCATCTAGCTTAGCAAACATAGTCTCTGATCTATCTAAGGCCACACTAAGTTTCATGAATGAAATAAGGTCCTCCATTATAAATTTGGAGGCACAAGTGGGCCAGCTGAGTAAAAGAGTCACTGAAACTCCTCATAGTACTCTCCCAAGTAATACAGAAGAGAATCCAAAAAGAGAGTGCAAGGCCATAAACTTACTTGGTGTGGCCGAACCTAGAGAGGAGAAGGAGGATGTGAATCCCAGTGAGGAAGATCTCATGGGACGTCCTCTGGACAAAAAGGAGTTCCCATTTGAGGAACCTAAGGAATCTGAGGCTCATCTAGAGACCATAGAGATTCTATTGAACCTACTTCTGCCATTCATGAGCTATGATGACGATTCCTCCTCTAAAGAGGATGAAGATATTACTGAAGAGCAAGTTGCTAAGTACCTTGGAGCAATCATGAAGCTGAATGCCAAGTTATTTGGTAATAACACTTGGAAGGATGAACCCCCTTTGCTCACCAATGAACTGAATAACTTGATTAGGCAGACATTACCTCAAAAGAAAGAGGATACCGAAAGGTTTTTAATACATTGTACCATAGGCACCATGACCTTTGAGAAGGCTCTGTGTGACCTGGGATCAGGCATAAACCTCATGCCACTCTCTGTCATGAAGAAACTGGGAATCTTTGAGGTTCAAGCTGTAAGAATCTCATTAGAGATGGCAAACAAATCCATAAAAAAGGCTTATGGACTAGTAGAGGACGTGCTAGTAAAGGTTGAAGGCCTTTACATCCCTACTGATTTCATAATCCTAGACAATGGGAAGGATAAGGATGAATCCATCATCCTTGGCAGACCTTTCCTAGCCACAGCTAAAGCTATGATTGATGTTGATAGAGGAAAGTTTGTTCTTCAATTGAATGAGGACAACCTTGTATTCAAGACTCAAGGATCTCCCTCTGCAACCTGGAGAGGAAGCATGAAAAGCTTCTCTCAATACAGAGTCAAACACAGCCCCCACATTCAAACTCTAAATTTGGTGTTGGGAGGCCACAACCAAACTCTAAGTTTGGTGTTGGAAAAGCCCCAACCATTCTCTGAATATCTGTGAGGCTCCATGAGAGCCCACTGTCAAGCTATTGACATTAAAGAAGTGCTTGTTGGGAGGCAACCCAATGTTTATTTATCTATGTTGTTTTATATTTTCTTTAGGTTGATGATCATGTGGAGTTACAAAAACAACTGCAAAAATCAAAACAAATTCAAAAACAGCATTAAAAATAGCACACCCTGGAGGAGGAACTTACTCGCATTTAAATGCCAGTAAGAGTAGCAGAATGGGCATTAAACGCCTAGTCTGGCACCATTCTGGGCATTTAACACCAGAAATGGGCACCAAACTGGCGTTTAACGCTAGAAAAGGGCACAAAGCTGGCGTTTAATGCCAGAAACAAGCAACAGCTTGGCTTTAAATGCCAGGAAAGGTATAAAATCTTTCATTTAACGCCAGAAACAAGCAGTAGTCTGGCGTTAAACGCCAGGATTGCACAATAAGGGCATTTTGCACGCCTAAAAGGAGTAGGGATGAGAAATCCTTGACTCCTCAGGATCTGTAGACCCCACAGGATCCCTACCTACCCCACCTCTCTCTCTCCCCCTCACATATCTCTATAACACTCCACCCAAAACACCATTCACCAATCAAATCTTATCCTCTTCCCTATATTCTCTTCACCAATCACCTCCATATCTCTTCCCCAAAAACCCCATCTACCTTACTTTCAAATTCAAACACTTTTCCCTCCCAAACCCACCTAATTCCATTCGGACCCTTTCCCTCTCTTTCTCTATAAATACCCCTCTTCACTCCTTCATTTACACATATCACAAACCCTTTCCTACCCCTTGGCCGAACCTATCTATCATCTATATCTCCTCCATTTTCTTCTTCTTCCCCTTCTTTCTTTCTTCTTTTGCTGGAGATCCGACATGAGATCCAAAGAAGAGGTTGGGAAGTTCTTACCAACCCTATTCAACAAGTCAAAATCTTAATGGTTCAAGAGTTCTATGCCAATGCATGGATCACAAGGAACCATGATCAAAGTATGAACCCGAATCCAAAGAATTGGCTTACAATGGTTCGGGGAAAATACTTAGATTTTAGTCCAGAAAATGTAAGGTTGGCGTTCCACTTGCCAATGATGCAAGAAAACGCACGCCCCTACAGTAGAAGGGTCAACTTTGATCAAAGGTTGGACCAAGTTCTCATGGACATATGTGTGGAAGGAGCTCAATGGAAAAGAGACTCAAGAGGCAAGCCGGTTCAATTGAGAAGATCGGACCTTAAGCCTGTGGCTAGAGGATGGTTAGAGTTCATCCAACACTCTATCATTCCTGCTAGCAACCGATCTGAAGTGACTGTGGATCGGCCCATCATGATCCATAGTATCATGATTGGGGAGTGGTGCACGAAATTGCAATCACACTTTTGCAATATGCACAACTAACCAGTAAGTGTACTGGGTCGTCCAAGTAATACCTTACGTGAGTAAGGGTCGAATCCTACAAAGATTGTTGGCTTAAAGCAAGCTATGGTTATCTTATTATTCTTAGTCAGGATATAATATCAATAATAATTTTTAGTTTTAATTGTAAAAAGTAAAAGAGCATGAAATAAATACTTATTATGCAGTAATGGAAAATATGTTGGAGTTTTGGAGATGCTTTGTCCTCTAAATTCCTGCAACGTAATGCTTTCTCACTTTCATAAATGCAAGGCTCCTTCCATGGCAAGCTGTATGTAGGGCATCGCCGTTGTCAATGGCTACCTCCCATCCTCTCAGTGAAAATGGTCCAAATGCTCTGTCACAGCACGACTAATCATCTGTCGGTTCTCGATCATGTAGGAATAAGATCCATTGATCCTTTTGCGTCTGTCACTACGCCCAACACTCGCGAGTTTTAAGCTCATCACAGTCATCCAATCCCAGAATCCTACTTGGAATACCACAGACAAGGTTTAGACTTTCCGGATTCTCAAGGATCCTGCCAATGGATTCTAGCTTATACCACGAAGATTCTGATTAAGGAATCTAGAGATACTCATTCAATCTAATATAGAACGGAGGTGGTTGTCAGGCACACGTTTATGGATTGAGGAAGATGATGAGTGTCACGGATCATCACCTTCTTTATAGTGAAGCGCGAATGAACATCTTAGATAGGAACAAGCGTCTTTGAATGGAAAACAGAAATCATTGCATTAATTCATCGAGAGGCTGCAGAGCTCCTCACCCCCAACAATGGAGTTTAGAGACTCATGCCATCAAAAAGTACAAAATTCAGATCTAAAATGTCATGAGATACAAAATAAGTCTCTAAAAGTTGTTTAAATACTAAACTAGTAGCCTAGGTTTATAGAAAATGAGTAAACTAAGATGAATAGTGCAGAAATCCACTTCTGAGGCCCACTTGGTATGTGGTGGGGCTGAGATTTAAGCCTCTCACGTGCCTGGGCTCTTTCTGGAGTTGAACGCCAGGTTGTAACCTGTTTCTGGCGTTAAACTCCAACTTGCAACCTGTTTCTGGCGCTGAATGCCAGACTGCAACATGGAACTGACGTTAAACACCTGTTTACATCATCTATCTTCGCACAAAGTATGAACTATTATATATTGCTGGAAAGCCCTGGATGTCTACTTTCCAACCCAATTGAGACCGTACCAATTGCACTCATGTAGCTCCAAAAAATCCATTTCGAGTGCAGGGAGGTCAGAATCTAACACCATCAGCAGTCTTTTTGTAGCCTGAATCAGATTTTTGCTCAGCTCCATCAATTTCAGCCAGAAAATACCTGAAATTATAGAAAAATACACAAACTCATAGTAAAGTCCAGAAATATGTATTTTGCCTAAAAACTAATAAAAATATACTAAAAAGTAGCTAGAACCTACTAAAAACTTCCTAAAAACAATGCCAAAAAGCGTATAAATTATCCGCTCATCACAACACCAAACTTAAATTGTTGCTTGTCCCCAAGCAACTGAAAATTAAATAGGATAAAAAGAATAGAATATACTATAAATTCAAAAATATCAATGAAGCTTAGTTCTAATTAGATTAGTGGGACTAGTAACTTTTTGCTTCTGAACAGTTTTGGCATCTCACTTTATCCTTTGAAGTTTAGAATCATTGGCATCTATAGAAACTCAGAATTCAGATAGTGTTATTGATTCTCCTAGTTTAGTATGTTGATTCTTGAACACAACTACTTTATGAGTTTTGGCCTGACGTTAGGATTTTTGCCAGTAAAGAATGTCATAAAAACAGTCGCCTTGTAGATATAGTCTCTAAACCGATAGAAATCCCTTCGTACAAACGTTTTGGTTGTCACAAGTAACAAACCCCTTTAAAATTGATAACCGAGTATTTAAACCTCGGGTCGTCTTCTCAAGAAATTGCAGGGAGGTATGTTCTTATTATTGGCTATGAAAAAGGTGAAATTGGGGTTTTGGAAGTAAGGTGGGAATATATTATATGACAAGTAAAATAAAATAATAATAGCTAAATAAACCTTTGGCAAGGTATAAGAACTGGAGGTCCTTTCCTAGTTATCCTTATCAATTGTGATGAGAATTGGATTTTTCTCCCACTTTGTTAACCTCTAACTATGAAGGTAAGTTAAGTGGATGAATTCCAATTTTTAATCAACAATGAGTTTGATAACTCTAGAGTCACCAATTATTTAACCAAAGCCAAAAGAAAAGAAAATTGAAACTGCTGGAATAAAAATGCCTTCAGATGGGAGGCAATAATCATGTAATTAAAAGAAAGCAATAATAACTGAAATATCTCAATTAATATTAATTCAAAGAAAATCATAACATGAAAGAGTTCATGAATTTAATTGGAAAAATAAATAAAAATAAAGAACCTGGGATTGAGAGTCACTCCTAAAACTAAGAGAAATCCTAAATCCTAATCCTAAGAGAGAGAGATGAGAGAACCTCTCTCTCTAAAACTACATCTAAAACATGAAAAGGGGATTATGAGTGGTATCATCATGAATGGATGCATTCCCCCACTTTATAGCCTCTAATCTGTGTTTTCTGGGCCGAGAACTGGGTCAGAAACAGCGCAGAATTCGCTGGTTGCGAATTTAACTTCGCTGATTTTTGTCACTTGCGACGTGGCCGCATGGAGCACGCGGTCGCGTCGCCTAGCGTCAGAGCCACTATGGCATATTATATATCAAATCGAAGCCCGGGACGTTAGCTTTCCAATGCAAATGGAACTGCATCGTTTGGACCTCTGTAGCTAAAGTTATCGCTGTTTGAGTGCGAAGAGGTCAGACTGGACAGCTTAGCAATTTCTCCAACTTCTTGTATTTCTTCCACTTTTGCATGCTTCCTTTCCATCCTCTGAGCCATTCCTGCCTTGTAATCTTTGAAAACACTTAACACACATATCAAGGCATCTAATGGTATAAAAGGAGAATTAATATTAATAAAATTAAGGTCAAAGAAGCATGTTTTCAATCAAAGCACATAATTAGGAAGGAAAATACAAAACCATGCAAATAGTATGAATAAGTGGGTGAAGAGTTGATAAAATCCACTCAATTAAGCACAAGATAAACCGTAAAATATGGGTTTATCATGGCCGTGGCCTATAAATGCCACAGACACATGACTAGGTGAACCTTTTCAGATTGTGACTCAGCTTTGCTAGAGTCCCTAGTTAGAGGTGTCCAGAGCTCTTAAGCACACTCTTTTTGCTTTGGATCACGACTTTAACTACTCAGTCTCAAGCTTTTCACTTGGACCTGCATGCCACAAGCACATAGTTAGGGACAGCTTGATTTAGCCGCTTAGGCCTGGATTTATTTCCTTGGACCCTCCTATCCATTGATGCTCAAAGCCATGGATTCTTTTTACCCTTGCCTTTTGGTTTTAAGGGCTATTGGCTATTTCTGCTTGCTTTTTCTTTTTCTTTTATTTTTTTCTTTTATTTTTTCTTTTGTTTTTTTTCACAAGCTTTTTATTCACTGCTTTTTCTTGCTTCAAGAATCAATTTCATGATTTTTCAGATTGTCAATAACATTTCTCTTTGTTCATCATTCTTTCAAGAGCCAACAATTTTAACATTCATAAACAACAAGATAAAAAATATGCACTGTTCAAGCATTCATTCAGAAAACAAAAAGTATTGCCACCATATCAATATAATTAAACTAATTTCAAGGGTGAATTCGAAACTTATGTACTTCTTGTTTTTTTGTATTAGAAATATTTTTCATTTAAGAGAGGTGAAAGATTCATGGAATTATTCATATCCTTAAAACACTAATGATCATGTAGTAAAGACTCAAAACATAGACAAACATATAGCATAAAACCGAAAAACAGAGAGATAAGAACAAGGAAGTTAAGGAATAAATCCACCTTAGTGAGGGTGGCACCCTTTTCTTGAAAGACCAATGGTGTTCTTGAGCTCCTCTATGTTTTTGAGCTCTTCTATGTCTCTTCCTTGCCTCTGTTGCTTGATCCCTAGTGATTTTGGTGCTCCTATTCTTAGTTGCTCCCAATAATCGTGTGGAGGAAAATGTATCCCCTGAGGTATCTCAGAAATTTCTTGATGAGGGAATTCCTCATGCTCTTGTTGAGGTCCATGAGTGGGCTCTCTTGATGTGCAGTTAAATACTCTACTACTGAGCTATGGACCCTTGAGATGAATCTCTCTATCTCCCATGACTCAGAGGTGGAAGCAATTACCTTCCCTTTTCTCTTTCTTAGATTTCTCTGGCCTTAGGTGCCATCAATGGTTATGAAAAAACAAAAAAGCTATGCTTTTACCATACCAAACTTAGAATATTGCTCGCCCTCGAGCAAAAGAAGAAAGAAAGGAGTAGAAGGAGAAGTGAAGGAGATGGAGGTGTGTGAATGGGTGGGTTTGGGAAGGGAATTATTTGAATTTGAATGGTGAGGTAGATGGGGATCCTGTGGGGTCCACAGGTCCTGAGGTGTCAAGGATTTCTCATCCCTGCACCATTTAGGCGTGTAGAACGCCCTTTTAGTGCAATCCTGGTGTTTCACGCCAGACTGCTGCTTGTTTCTAGCGTTAAATGCCCAAATGTATCTTGTATCTGGCATTTAATGCCAGCCTGATGCTTGTTTCTAGCGTTAAACGCCAGCTTGGTGCTTGTTTCTGGCATTAAACGCCAGACAGATGCACGTTTCTACCGTTTAAATGCCAGACAGCTCTTCCTGCAGGGTGTGCTTTTTCTTCTGCTATTTTTATTCAGTTTTTTAATTTTTGCAATTGTTTTGTGACTCCACATGATCATAAACCTAATAAAAATATAAGAGAACAATAGAAATATAGATAAATAAAAATTAGGTTGCCTCCCAATAAGCGCTTCTTTATTGTCTTTAGCTGGACTATTACTGAACTTTTAGTCAAGTCTCTATTTTGAGCATTCTTGCTCAAAATTGCTTTCAAGATAATGTTTGACTCTCTGTCCATTAACAATGAACTTTTTGTTAGAATCATTATCCTGAAGCTCTACGTATCCATATGGTGACACACTTGTAATCACATATGGATCTCTCCACCGGGATTTCAATTTCCCGGGGAATAATCTGAGCCTAGAATTAAATAGCAGAACTTTCTGTCCTGGCTCAAAGACTCTGGATGACAGTTTCTTATCATGCCATCTTTTTGCTTTCTCTTTGTAAATTTTTGCATTTTTGAAAGGATTGAGTCTGAATTCCTCTAGCTCATTTAACTGGAGCAATCATTTTTCTCCAGCTAACTTGGCATCAAAGTTTAGGAATTTGGTTGCCCAGTAGGCCTTATGTTCTAGTTCCACTGGCAAGTGACAGGCTTTTCCATACACAAGCTGGTATGGAGAAGTTCCTATAGGAGTCTTAATTGCTGTTCTGTATGCCCACAGAGCATCATCCAAGCTTCTTGCCCAATCCCTTCTACAGTTAATCACAATCTGTTCCAGGTTTCTTTTAAGTTCTCTATTAGAGACTTCAGCTTGCCCATTTGTTTGTGGATGATATGGAGTAGCTATCCTGTGGCTAACTCCATATCGAACCAACGTAGAGTAAAGCTGTTTATTGCAGAAATGAGTACCCCCATCACTGATTAGTACTCTAGGGATACCAAATCTGCTGAAGATGTGCTTTTGGAGGAATTTCAGCACTGTCTTAGTATCATTAGTGGGTGTTGTAATAGCTTCCACCCATTTGGATACATAATCCACTGCCACCAAAATATAAGTATTTGAGTTTGATGGTGGGAAAGGCCCCATAAAGTCAATTCCCCATTCATCAAACAACTCAATCTCCAAGATTCCTTGTTGAGGCATGGCATAACTGTGAGGCAAATTGCCAGATCTTTGGCAACTGTCACAATTAAGTACAAACACTCGGGAGTCTTTATAGAGAATAGGCTAGTAGAATCCATATCGGAGGACTCTTATGGCTGTTCGCTCACTTCCAAAATGTCCTTCATACTGTGATTCATGGCAGTGCCAGAGGATCTTCTGTGCTTCTTCTTTAGGCACACATCTACAGATTACTCCATCTGCACATTTCTTGAAGAGATATGGTTCATCCCAAAGATAGTACTTTGCATTCGTGATCAATTTCTTTGATTGCTGCCTACTATACTCTTTGGGTATGAATCTCACTGCCTTGTAGTTTGCAATGTCTGCGAACCATGGCACTTCGTGGATGGCAAAGAGGTGCTCATCCGGAAAGTATTCAGAGATCCTAGTAAGAGGGAGGGACGCCCCTTCTACAGGTTCTATTCGGGACAGGTGATCTGCTACTTGGTTCTCTGTCCCTATTCTGTCTCTTATTTCTACATCAAACTCCTGCAGAAGCAACACTCATCTGATGAGTCTGGGTTTTGAATCCTGCTTTGTGAGTAGATATTTAAGAGCAGCATGGTCAGTGTACACAATCACTTTTGATCCTACTAAATAAGATCTGAACTTGTCAATGGCGTAAACCACTGCAAGTAACTCTTTTTCTGTGGTTGTGTAGTTCTTTTGTGTGTCATTTAAAACACAACTGGCATAGTAAATAATGTGCAGAAGCTTGTCATGCCTTTGTCCCAACACTGCACCAATGGCATGGTCACTGGCATCACACATCAGTTCAAATGGTAGTGTCCAGTCTGGTGCAGAGATGACTGGTGCTGTGACCAGCTTAGCTTTCAGAGTCTCAAACACCTGCAGACACACATTATCAAAGATAAATGGCGTGTCAACAGCTAGTAGATTACTCAGAGGTTTGGCGATTTTGGAAAAATCTTTTATAAACCTCCTATAGAATCCTGCATGCCCCAGAAAGCTTCTGATTGCCTTAACATTGGCAGGTGGTAGTAATTTTTCAATTACCTCTACCTTAGCTTGATCCACCTATATTCCCTGGTTCAAAATTTTGTGCCCAATGACAATCCCTTCAGTCACCATAAAGTGACATTTTTCCCTGTTTAAAACTAGGTTAGTCTCTTAGCACCTCTTTAGAACAAGTGCTAGATGGTCAAGACAGGAATTGAATGAGTCTCCAAATACTGAAAAGTCATCCATGAAGACTTCCAGCAATTTTTCCACCATATCAAAGAAAATAGAGAGCATGCACCTTTGAAAGGTTGCAGGTGCATTACACAGGCCAAATGGCATCCTTTTGTATGCAAATATGCCGGATGGACATGTGAATGCTATTTTCTCTTGATCTTGGGGATCTACTGCAATTTGATTATAACCTGAATATCCATCCAGGAAGCAGTAGTATTCATGACCTGCTAGTCTTTCTAGCATTTGGTCTATGAATGGTAAAGGAAAATGATCCTTTTTGGTAGCTGTATTGAGCCTTCGGTAATAAATACACATACGCCACCCTGTAACTGTTCTTGTAGGAACCAGTTCATTTTTTTCATTATGAACCACTGTCATACCACCCTTCTTAGGGACGACTTAGACAGGTCTTACCCAGGGGCTATCAGAAATGGGATAAATAATCCCAGCCTCTAGTAATTTAGTGGCCTCCTTCTGCACCACCTCCTTCATGGCTGGATTCAGCCGCCTCTGTGGTTGAACCACTAGCTTAGCGTCACCCTCCAATAGGATCTTGTGCATGTATCTGGCTGGGCTAATGCCCTTAAGATCACTGATGGACCACA
>NC_029774.3:53371093-53385618 GCF_000817695.3 Arachis duranensis
TGAGGGATTTTTAGAGGTTCTATTATTCTCTCTGGTTCCTCCAGATCAGGCTGAGCATCTTTAAAGATATCATCTAGCTCTGATTCGAGACTCTCAGTCATATTGACCACTTTTATCAGAGAGTCAATAATATCAATGCTCATGCAGTCATTTTGGGTGTCTGGATGCTGCATAGCTTTGACAACATTCAACTTAAACTCGTCCTCATTGACTCTCAGGGTCACTTCCCCTTTTTGGACGTCAATGAGGATTCGTCCAGTTTCTAGGAACGGTCTTCCTAGAATGAGAGTTGCACTCTTGTAATCCTCCATTTCCAGCACCACAAAGTCAGTGGGAAAGGCAAATGGCCCAACCTTGACAATCATGTCTTCAATCACGCCTGATGGGTATTTAATGGAGCCATCAGCAAGTTGGAGACATATCCGGGTTAGTTTGACTTCTTCAGTCATACCAAGCTTTCTGATAGTAGATTCAGGTATTAGGTTGATACTTGCCCCAAGATCACATAAAGCTTGGTTGGTACAAGTACCCTCTAATGTGCATGGTATCGTAAAGCTTCTGGGATCTTTAAGCTTCTCAGGTAAGCTTTTCAGAATGACTGTACTGCATTCTTCAGTGAGGTAAACTTTTTCAGTTTCCCTCCAATCCTTCTTATGAATTAAGATCTTTTTCATGAACTTAGCATAAAAGGGTATTTGCTCAAGTGCCTCTGCAAAGGGAATCTTTATTTCAAGAGTCATGCATGAGATAGGCTGCAAAGCAGGCAAATTGCTTATCCTGTTCCGCTTGACGGAGTTTTTGAGGATAAGGCATTTTGGCTTTATATTCCTCAACCTTAGTTGCTGTAGGTTTATTGCCTATAGATGTGGGTTGAGAAGCCTTTCTAGAGGGGCTGCTATCAGCACTTGTATGTGTCTGATCTCCCACTGCGTTTGAATGCCAGGGGTGGAAGCTGGAGTGGTGTTAGACGCCAACTCCTTATCTGTTTCTGGCATCTGAACGCCAGAACTGTGTTTCCTTTGGGTGTTCAACGCCAATTCCTTGCCTGTTTCTGGCGTTGAACGCTAGGACTGAGCATGGGTTGGGCGTTCAACGCTAGCTTTCCACCCCTTTTCTGGTGTTTAAGCACCAAAATTATTCCTCTCTGGGCTCTGACTGTCTTCAGAGGGATTTTGGGTAGCAGTTTGTTCATTTCTTAGCTTCCTGCTACCTTGAAGTGAGGTATTTAGTGTTTTCTCACTTCTTAATTGAACTGCTTGGCACTATTCTATTATTTGTTTTGATAACTGCTGTTCTGTTTGCTTCAACTGGACTTCCATATTCATATTAGCCATTCTTGTTTCTTGCAATATCTCCTTGAATTCGGCTAACTATTTTGTTAGAAAATCTAATTGCTGATTGAATTCAGTAGCTTGATCTACAAGACTGAGTTCAGCAGTTACTGTTTTAGCCTCTTCGTTGATGGAAGGTTCATTGCTTAAGTACAGATGCTGATTTCTGGCAACTGTATCAATGAGCTCTTGAGCTTCTTCAATTGTCTTTCTCATGTGTATAGATCCACCATATGAGTGGTCTAGAGAAATCTGAGCTTTCTCTGTAAGCCCATAATAAAAGATGTCTAACTGCACCCACTCTGAAAATATTTTAGAGGGGCATTTTCTTAGCATCTCTCTGTATCTCTCCCAGGCATCATAAAGGGATTCATTATCTCCTTGTTTGAAGCCTTGGATGCTCAGCCTTAGCTGTGTCATCCGTTTTGGAGGAAAATAGTGATTCAGAAATTTTTTCTGACAGCTGTTTCTATGTCTTTATGCTGTCCGTAGGTTGGTTATTTAACCACCTCTTAGCTTGGTCTTTTACAGCAAATGGAAATAATAATAATATGTAGACATCCTGATCTATTTCCTTATCATGTACTATGTCAGCAATTTGTAAAAACTGTGCCAGAAACTCTGTAGGTTCTTCCTGTGGAAGACCGGAATACTGGAAAAAAGTAAATTTTGAAATAATAAAATAAAATAAAATAAAAACTAAAATAAAAAATAAAAAAAATTTAAAAAAGTATTTTAAAAATTTTTGAAAAAATGAGGAGAGAAAAAGTGGTTAGGATATTTTTGAGAAAGATGTGATTTTTTTTAAATCTTAAAAGGATAAGATTTTGAAAATTTTTTTGAAATTGAAATCTGAATTTTTATAGAAAATTTCGAAAAATTTGCTAGAAAATAGTTAGAGAAGATAATTTTTTTGATTTTTGAATTTTATGATGAAAGAGAAAAACACACAAAAGACACAAGACTTAAAATTTTTAGATCTAATGTTCCTTGCTTTCGAAAATTTTGGAGGGAAAACACCAAGGAACACCAAACTTAAAAATTTTAAGATCAAAACAGAAAGAAGACTCAAGAACACTTTGAAGATTCACAAGAACAACAAGAACAAAAGAAAGAACACGAAACTTAAAATTTTTTGCAAGAACAAAAGAAAGAACACCAAACTTAAATTTTTTTTTTGAAAACCAAATTAAATTTTTGAAAATTAAAGAAAATTAACAAGAGAACACCAAACTTAAAGTTTGGCACAAGATTCAATCAAAGAAAAAAATTATTTTTGAAAAAGTTTTAAAAAGAAGATACCCAATTGCCAAGAACATAAGCCAACGCTCTAGCCAACTGAGCTATAAATTTAACGTGTTTTAAAAAGGTATTTAATAAATAAAAAAAAATTTTTGAAAACTAAAAATTTGAAAAAGCACAAGAAAAACAAGAAAAGACACAAAACAAGACAAACCAAAGATCAAACAAGAAAAATTGACAAGAACAATTTAAAGATCAAGGAAAAACAAGAACACGCACTTCGAAAAATTGAGAGACAAAGAAAAGCATGCAATTGACACCAAACTTAGAACATGACACTAAACTCATAAAAAAATGAAAATTCAATTAGAGAAAAATAATATTTTTGAAAATTTTTTTTAGAAGGGGTAATAAAAGATGCAATTCTAGTAAAAAAAACAAATTTTTCCTAATCTAAGCAACAAGATTCACCGTCAGTTGTTCAAAGTCAAACAATACCCGGCAACGGCACCAAAAACTTGGTGCACGAAATTGCAATCACACTTTTGCAATCCGCACAACTAACCAGCAAGTGCACTGGATCGTCCAAGTAATACTTTACGTGAGTAAGGGTCAAATCCCACGGAGATTGTTGGCTTGAAGCAAGCTATGGTTATCTTATTATTCTTAGTCAGGATATAATATCAATAATAATTTTTAGTTTTAATTGTAAAAAGCAAAAGAGCATGAAATAAATACTTATTATGTAGTAATGGAGAATATGTTAGAGTTTTGGAGATGCTTTGTCCTCTGAATTCCTACAACATAATGCTTTCTCACTTTCATAAATGCAAGGATCCTTCCATGGCAAGCTGTATGTAGGGCATCGTCGTTGTCAATGGCTACTTCCCATCCTCTCAGTGAAAATGGTCCAAATGTTCTGTCACAACAAGGCTAATCATCTGTCGGTTCTCGATCATGTCGGAATAAGATCCATTGATCCTTTTGCGTCTGTCACTACGCCCAACACTCACGAGTTTTAAGCTCGTCACAGTCATCCAATCCCAGAATCCTACTCGGAATACCATAGACAAGGTTTAGACTTTCCGGATTCTCAAGGAAGCTGCCAATGGATTCTAACTTATACCACGAAGATTCTGATTAAGAAATCTAAGAGATACTCATTCAATCTAATGTAGAACGGAGGTGGTTGTCAGGCACACGTTCATGGATTGAAGAAGGTGACGAGTATCACGGATCATCACCTTCTTCATAGTGAAGCGCGAATGAACATCTTAGATAGGAACAAGCCTGTTTGAATGGAAAACAGAAATCTTTGCATTAATTCATCGAGACGCTGCAGAGCTCCTCACCCCCAACAATGGAGTTTAAAGACTCATGCCATCAAAAAGTACAAAATTCAGATCTAAAATGTCATGAGATACAAAATAAGTCTCTAAAAGTTGTTTAAATACTAAACTAGTAGCCTAGGTTTACAAAAAATGAGTAAACTAAGATGAATAGTGCAGAAATCTACTTCTGGGGCCCACTTGGTGTGTGCTGGGGCTGAGACTTAAGCCTCTCACGTGCCTGGGCTATTTCTGGAGTCGAACACCAGGTTGTAACCTGTTTCTGGCGTTGAACTCCAACTTGCAACCTATTTCTGGCGCTGAACGCCAGACTGCAACATGGAACTGGTGTTAAACGCCAGTTTACGTCATCTATCTTCGCGCAAAGTATGAACTATTATATATTTCTGGAAAGCCCTGGATGTCTACTTTCCAACCCAATTGAGAGCGCACCAATTGGACTCCTGTAGCTCCAAAAAATCCATTCCAAGTGCAAGGAGGTCAGAATCCAACAACATCAGCAGTCCTTTTTCAGCCTGAATCAGATTTTTGCTCAGCTGCCCCAATTTCAGCCAAAAAATACCTGAAATTATAGAAAAACACACAAACTCATAGTAAAGTCTAGAAATATGTATTTTTCCTAAAAACTAATAAAAATATACTAAAAAGTAGCTAGAACCTACTAAATAATGCCAAAAAGCGTATAAATTATCCGCTCATCAGGGAGAAAGTGGAAGTTCATGAGATCATACCTCTAGAACTCTACAAGGTGGCTGACAAGTCCTCCACTTTGGCAAGGTTAGCCTTTCCTCATCTCATTTGTCACCTATGCAATTTTGCTGGGATTGACATAGAAGGAGACATCCTTATTGAAGAGGACAAGTCCATCACTAAGAAAAAGATGGAGCAAATAAGAGAGCCCATTTATGGACCTCAACAAGAGCATGAGAAAATTCCTCATGAAATCCCTGAGATGCCTCAAGGGATGCATTTTCCTCCACACAACTATTGGGAGCAACTCAACACCTCTCTAGAAGGCTTAAGTTACAACATGGACCAACTAAGGGTAGAGCACCAAGAGCACTCCATGATTCTCCATGAGATTAGAGAAGATCAAAGAGTTATGAGGGAGGAGCAACAAAGGCAAGGAAGAGACATAGAGGAGCTTAGGCGCTCTATTGGATCTTCAAGAGGAAGAACTAGCCGCCATCACTAAGGTGGACCCGTTCTTTAATTTCCTTATTTTTATTTTTCTATTTTTCGAATTTGATGCTTTATGTTTATCTATGTTTGTGTCTTCATTACATGATCTAGTGTCTATGTCTTAAAGCTCTGGATAATTCCATGAATCCTTCACCTCTCTTAAATGAAAAATGTGCCTAATTACTAAAGAACAAGAAGTACTTGAATTTCAAATTTTATCTTGAAATTAATTTAATTATTTTGATGTGGTGGCAATACTTTTTATTTTCTGAATGAATGCTTGAACATTGCATATTTTTTTATAGTGAAGCTTATGAATG
Source organism: Arachis duranensis (assembly GCF_000817695.3). Taxonomy (NCBI): domain Eukaryota; kingdom Viridiplantae; phylum Streptophyta; class Magnoliopsida; order Fabales; family Fabaceae; genus Arachis; species Arachis duranensis. The sequence continues at coordinate 53,376,518 of NC_029774.3, forward strand.
TTAAAATTGTTGGCTCTTGAAAGAATGATGAACAAAGAAATATGTTATTGATAATTTGAAAAATCATGAAAGTGATTCTTGAAGCAAGAAAAAGCAGTGAAAAACAAGGCTTGCAAAAAAATGGCAAAAATAAAAGAAAAAAAAAATAAAAAGAAAAAGCAAGCAAAAAAATCCAAGAGCTCTTTAAACCAAAAGGCAAGAGCAAAAAGCCAATAACCCTTTAAACCAAAAGGCAAGGGTAAAAAAAAGGATCCAAGGCTTTGAGCATTAATGGATAGGAGGGCCCAAAGGAATAAAATCCTGGCCTAAGCGGCTAAACCAAGCTGTCCCTGAGAATTGGGGACTCTAGCAAGGCTGAGTCACAATCTGAAAAGGTTCACCCAGTTATGTCTCTGTGGCATTTATGTATCCGGTGGTAATACTGGAAAACAAACTATCTTAATTCTGAGTTCCTATAGATGCCAATCATTCTGAATTTCAAAGGATAAAGTGAGATGCCAAAACTGTTCAGAAGCAAAAAGCTACTAGCCCCGCTCATCTAATTGGGACTAAGTTTTATTGATATTGTGAGATTCATTGTAGATTCACTTCTTTTTATCCTATTTTGTTTTCAGTTGCTTGGGGACAAGTAACAATTTAAGTTTGGTGTTGTGATGAGCGGATAATTTATACATTTTTTGGCATTATTTTTTCATAGTTTTTAGTATGATTTAGTTATTTTTTAGTATATTTTTATTAGTTTTTAAGCAAAATTCACATTTCTGGACTTTACTATGAGTTTGTGTGTTTTTCTATGATTTCATGTATTTTCTGGCTGAAATTGAGGGACTTGAGCAAAAATCTGATTCAAAGGTTGAAAAAGGACTGCTGATGCTGTTGGATTCTGACTTCCCTCTCGAAATGGATTTTTTGGAGCTACAGAAGTCCAAATGGTGCGTTCTTAATTGCGTTGGAACGTAGACATCCAGGGCTTTCAAGAAATATATAATAGTTCATACTTTGCTCGAGTTTTGATGACGAAAACTGGCATTCAAATGCCAACTCCCTGCCCTATTCTGGCGTTAAACGCCAGAAACAGGTTACAAGCTGGAGTTAAACGCCCAAAATAGGGAAGAAAAGCATGGAATTGAGAGAAAACATGAAGAAAGCAAAGGAGAAACACACATTGGCATGTGCATACGCACAACCTACTATGCATACGCATAAGAACCACAAAGCCATTTGTGCATACGGACAACTCCCTGTGCATACGCACAAGAAGAAAATTAGCTAGTGTGCGTACGCACACATTTGTACATACGCACAAGTCCCAGCGCGTGACTCATTTATTGCAAATTGCTGGAGGCAATTTTTGGGCCTTCAGGGCCCAGTTTTGGACTTTCTGAAGCTGATTAAGTGCTATATCAAAGAGGTCCTCCTTCCATGTGAAGGGGGAACAATTAGGGTTAGCTTTTATATGATTTTCTCTTAGTGTCTAGAGAGAGAAGCTCCCCCCTCTCTCTAGAATTAGGTTCGGTTTATTTTAATTTCCTTTAATTTCAGCCTTTAATTCTTGTTTTAGTGTAGATTTCTTTATGTTTTCATGTTCCTTCATCTTGATCTTCTTTATTTCTCTCTTTATTTCTTTTATTTTGTCATTTTTATGTTATGAACACTCTTTGTTAATTTTAATTTTAATTAATGAAATTTATGTTTTATATTCATTTATTGCTTTCTTTAGTTGTTATGATTTTCTTGCATTTGGTAGTATGAATTTATTTTTAATGCAATTTAATGTTATTTTATTTTCAAGCACACCAAGTGTCTAATAAAATGCTTGGCTTAGTTCTTACTTAGTTTTTCTCCACTCTTGGCTTGGAATTGATGATTTTGGTGACCCTTGAGTCATTGATGTCCATTCTTGTTTGATACATTAGAGTAGTTAGTTGATTTGGTTTTCCTTGACTCTAAGTGACCCATTCATAGTGTTGACATAGGACTTAGGGATTGGAATCAACTTTGCCTATTTGACTTATCCTCGATGTATGGTTAACTAAGTAGGATTAACTCTTCATAATCATCATGTGTTTGTGGTCAATGGCTAGGATAGGTAACCTTAGCTCTCAATTACTTTCCAAGAGTTTCTTGCATTTGAATTTTCCTTTCCTTGCATTTTATTGCTTTGACTTTTACTTTCTTGCATGTTAAGCTTTTCATACTCTTGGTTGAGAAATTGGGTGTTTGGGGGCGTAATTGAGTTATGGATATCCATTCCACTTTGTGTGAGAATTGTTAATTGGTTTGGTTTCTCCTAATTCAAAGTGACTGATGAGCGGATAATTTATACGCTTTTTGGCATTGTTGTTACATAGTTTTTAGTATGATTTAGTTATTTTTTAGTATATTTTTATTAGTTTTTAATCAAAATTCACATTTCTAGACTTTACTACGAGTTTGTGTGTTTTTCTGTGATTTCAGGTATTTTCTGGTTGAAATTGAGGGACCTGAGCAAAAATTTAATTCAGAGGCTGAAAAAGGACTGCTGATGCTGTTGGATTCTAACCTCTCTACACTTGAAATGAACTTTTTTGAGCTGCAGAAGTCCAAGTGGCACGATCTCAATTTCGTTGGAATGTAGACATCCAGGGCTTTCCAACAATATATAATTGTCCATGCTTTGCTTGAGTTTTGATGACGCAAACTGGCGTTCAAACGCCAACTCCCTGCCCTATTCTGGCGTTAAACGCCAGAAATAGGTTACAAGCTGGAGTTAAACGCCCAAAATAGGCTGCAAACTGGCGTTTAACTCCAAGAGAAGTCTCTACACGCGAAAGCTTCAATGCTCAGCCCAAGCACACACCAAGTGGGCCCAGAAGTGGATTTCTGCATCATTTACATATTTCTGTAAACCCTAGTAACTAGTCTAGTATAAATATAACTTTTTACTATTGTATTTGAATGTTGGGATCTGTGGATGTTTAGTCCTTAGACATTGGGGGCTGGCCATTCGGCCATGCCTGGACCATCATCACTTATGTATTTTCAACGGTGGAGTTTCTACACACCATAGATTAAGGTGTGGAGTTCTGCTGTTCCTCGAGTATCAATGCAATTACTACTATTTTCTATCCAATTCATGCTTATTCATGTTCTAAGATATCTATTCGCACACAAGAACATGATGAATGTGATGATTATGTGACACTCATCATCATTCTTAACCTATGAATGCGTGCCTGACAAACACTCCCGTTCTACATGCAAACGAGCTTGAATGCATATCTCTTAGCCTTCTGGTTCATGATCAGAGTCTTCGTGGTATAAGCTAGAATCAATTGGCAGCATTCATGAGATTCGAAAAGTCTAAACCTTGTTTGTGGTATTCCGAGTAGGATCTGGGATGGGATGACTGTGACGAGCTTCAAACTTGCAAGTGTTGGGCGTAGTGACAGACGCAATAGGATCAATGGATCCTATTCCAACATGAGTGAGAACCGACAGATGATTAACCGTGCGGTGACAGCACATTTGGACCATTTTCACTGAGAGGACGGATGGTAGCCATTGACAACGGTGATCCCCTAACATACAACTTGTCATAGAAAGGAGTATGAAAGATTGGATGAAGGCAGTAAGAAAGCAGAGATTTAGAAGGAACAACACATCTCCATATGCTTATCTGAAATTCCCACCAATGAATTACATAAGTATCTCTATCTTTATTTTATGTTTACTTATCTTTTAATTATCAAAACCCCATAACCATTTGAATCCTCCTGATTGAGATTTACAAGATGACCATAGCTTGCTTCAAGCCGACAATCTCCGTGGGATCAACCCTTTCTCACGTAAGGTTTATTACTTGGATGACCCAGTGCACTTGCTGGTTAGTTGTGCGAAATTGTGAAAAAGAGTTGAGATTACAATTGTGCGCACCAAGTTGTTGGCGCCATTGAGATCACAATTTTGTTCACCAGTGACCCACTAGCTACTGTTGACTAGGACTTGGGGATTAAGATCAATTATGCCCTTTTGACTAATTCTTGATGTAGGATTGACTAATTAGGATTAATTCACACACAATTACCATGTTTGTGGTCCATAACTAGGATAGGATTCCTTAATTCCCCAATTCTCACCAAGAGTCCCTTTTTAGCATTTGATTTCCTTTTTTGTTACTTTTACTTGATTCCCTTTAGTTTCTTGCATGATCATTTACTTTCTTGCTATTTACATCACTTGCTCTCTCTTGCAATCCCAATTCCCCATGCTCTCCTCCCATAGCCAATAACTAAACACTTAATTGCAACTCCTAGGAAAGACGACCTGGGATTTAAAACTCCCGATTTATTGTGTTTTGATTGTGACATCTTTGAATTAAACTTTGATGTTGGTTGATTGTGGGTTTGGGACTATACTTACAATGCCAATTCTATTTTGAGAGAAATTCCAAACCCGTTTTAGGCCATCATCAAGTTTTAGCTTAAGTTGGAAAATTGGGGATTCCCTTGCTATGGTAGCTTATGCTTGAATTCTTCCTTGAATCCCCACTAATGTTTGTATTTCCAATAGCATCTGGGATCCCGAACTAGGCGCACCAAGCTTCCAAGAAATCTCAAGCAAGTAACAAGACCCCAAATTTGTTTATTCCCAAATTATATTCCGGGGTCCCAAACCGTATTCATTAACACCCTTTCTTGTTGATCATCAAAATTCCATTTGGATGTCATCACTTCAGAATTCTAGTATAGGCACCAAACTGTCCTCTTAGATCTATTACATTGAGCATGGCAGCTTCTATTGTACTCAACCCTTGAGTTTGCAACCTTAATGCTTGAGTTATGTTGCCAACCACTATTCAACTCTCTCTTACTCTTTACTCCACAAAGAGCTCTAAGTTGACCATCTGTTTCAAGCATATCATACTCAAGCGGGACAATAAAGCTAAGAGATATGAATCTTACCCACTCAAATGATATGATGGACAGTCGCTTAGTGAGAGAGGCTCTAACTGGCTTTGGCAAGGTGATTGCAACTCCCTTTTCCTCTTCTTGAATTAACCTCCACCTCTTGACAAGCTTCCTCAATTTCAATTCCTTGTTCACCAACTTCTTCTACACATTTCTCATTGCTCAAGTCATGTGTTAGAGGTTGTGCACAATCCTCCTTATCATCAATTTCACAACACAATGAGGAAGGTTTAACAATCTCAAAATGCACAATAGTTGGTGCGGAATCATCTTCAATGGTAGGGATCGCTGCTTGCTCAACTTCTTCCAATCTTTCATCATTCATAATATGCCTTGGAGGTTGTGCATTATCCTCCTCAACTTCAATTTCAAGCTCAATGGAAGAAAATTCCACAACCTTGGAATCCACCTCACACTCAACTTCTGCTAGATCTTTTACCACTTCTTCCTCTTCAATGATTTTGGCTTCCTCCACTTGTTCCAATACATAGGCCATCTCCTTGTTTTCAAGTTGAGATTCTAAGATCTCTTTCATGCTCTGCTCTTCAGTTGATTCTCTACATTCATCCATGGAAATGCTTTGTTTGTGGCGTGAATCCCATGAGTCTAAGTTAGCTTTAATTTTGGCAAAGTTAGCCATGATAGCTTCGTGCCTCTTTTGGGCTTCCTCTTGCTCCTTGAAAATCAGGATTGTTTTAAGCCGATCCATTGCTTCCATGAGGCGATCCCTTGGCTCTTGTTCCACTTGACTAACTGATAAACCATTATTCTATGGTTTATCTTGTGCTCAATTGAGTGGTTTTTATCAAGTCTTTGCACACTTATTCATACTAATTGCATAGTTTTACATTTTCCTTAATAATTTTGTTCTATAATTGGAAACTTGATTCCCAAGCCTTTAAATTACCAAAAATTAATTCTCCTTTATAAAATTCAATGGCGTGATATGTGTGTTAAGTGATTTCAGGATTTATAGGGCAGGAATGGCTTAGAGGATGGAGAGGAAGCTTGCAAAAAATTGAAGGAACACAAGAAACTAAGGAGAAAACCAGCGAGCAGCGATGCGCACGCATGGCTCAAGCGTGCGCGCGACATGGAGAAAACTGCAGTGACGCGTGCGCGTTCCTGATGCATACGCATGGATTGGAGTTCTGCAATATGACACGAGCGCGTGCTTGACGCGAACGCGTGACACGCCAAAATGACCAGCGACGCGAACACGTGACTGACGCGTACGCGTGACATGCGCGATTTGCAGAATTAACAGAAAACGCCAGGGGCGATTTTGGGCCGTGTTTTGACTCAGTTTTTGGCCCAGAAAACACACATTAGAGGCTATAAAGTGGGGGAATCAATGAGACATTCAAACAACATTCATCATTCACACAATTTTAGGTTTTAGATGTAGTTTTTTAGAGAGAGAGGCTCTCTTCTCTCTCTTAGGATTTAGGATTTAGGATTTAGGATTTCTCTTAGGTTAGGTTTACTTCTTCTTCATTCCAGGTTCAATGTTCCTTTAATTTAGTTTCTCTTCTACTTTTATCTATTCTATGACTTTAGTTCATTTATTTTCCCAATTTGATTTATGAACTCCATGTTAGATTTGATTTTCTTTGTTTAATGCAATTTGAGGTATTTCAGATTTATGATTGCTTTCTTCTATTTATGATATAAATAATTTGGATTTCCCCCCTTGGCTTTGGTTGAGTAATTGGTGACACTTGAGTTATCAAACTCGGTGCTGATTGAAAATTGGAATTTGCTGATTGATTTGGATTCCTCTAACGCTAGTCTTTCCATATGAGTTGACTAGGACTTGAGGAATCAAATTGATTAGTCCACTTGACTTTCCTTTATTTAGTAAGGGTTAACTAAGTGGAAGCAATAAACAATTTTCGTCACACCTAATAAGGATAACTAGGATGGGATTTCCAGTTCTTATACCTTGCAATGGTTTTCATGATAATTAGTTTACTTTATTGCCAATTTATTTTCCTGTTCCCTATTTCAAAAACCCAAAAATATACATGTTTCCATAACCAACAATAAATACTTCGATTATTAATTTTTATTGGGTTTGCTTTAATGACAAACAAGTTTTTGTATGAAAGGATTCTTTGCTGGTTTAGGAGCTATACTTACAACGAGAGCTTATTTGTAAAATTCTAGACCACACAAGAATATGTTCCTAAAAATGGCACCATTGCCGGGGAATTGCAAACGTGTGCCTTATTATCGGTTATTGTAAATATTTTCTTTTTGCTTGTTTGATAGTTTTTGTTAGTTGCTTCTTTTTATTAGTTTTTGTTTTTCTTTTCTACTATGACTTCTCACCCCTCTGGCTACGAGCATGGTTATAACTATGTTACAGGAAGAGGAGACTATAATGCCAACATGCACCATGGTTGAAACAATCAAAGGTGGAAGGAGCCACAAGGATTTGATCAACCCTCTTCGCAACAACCCCCTCTAATGTACTACACGCAACAACCATTCCATGATGCATACTAAGACAATGGTTATGGTGGACCTTTCCATGACACTCAATACCCACCACAACCCCTTCTCCTCAACGTAGCTCTAAACTATCCTACTACCAAACACCCTCATGTGACCCTAACCCTTATCCACCTTATGAACCATACTTAGAACCACCCCCATTCCAGCACAATTACTCTCATGAGCCGCCAGCTCAATATTCACCATCTTCATGCCCTTACCAAGAAGAACCACCTTCCTACCATGCACCCTTTCTCCAAAATAATGAACCCTCCTATCCACCACAACCTCCACTAGATGACAACACCCTTGGTGCTATTCACCAAGGGCAAACAGAGCTTCATACCACACTTGCCTCTATCACTAGTCTCACCTCTACTCTTCAAGCTCTTACATCCCGCATGGACCAATCCTCTACCTCGAATACTCAACCCTCAAGCTCTAGTGTACTTTCTTTTCAACCACATAATAATTTCTCCATCCCATCACCACCCTCCATGGAAGAGCACCCACATCCATCAATCCAAGAGCAAGATGATCCCAATTATACCATGGACATGGAACAAGAGAGAAGGAATCGTCTTAGGGATGCAATCGCGATAGATCGGTTACACGCAGCCTTATTTCCAGAGGAGCAAAAGGAGGCCCAAAATGTGGAGGTAGGAGAGACCCTTGAAGATGAAGGAGTAGTTGAAGGGAGTTTACATAGAAAAGAGATCATCAAGGAGGAGTACGATTTTATGCTAAAACAATTGGAGGAAGCCGTAATTATTGAAGAAGAAGAAGTGGTTGAAGACTTAGGAGATGTTGAACCTCCATGGAAAAGTCAAGTTATAGAGCCTCCTTCAAAGACATTTAAAATTGATGTTGAGGAGGGTGTACAACCTCCAAGGCATAGCTTGGTTGAAGACTTTGAAGAGGTTGATCAAGAGATGGACTCAATCATTGATGAATCCTTATCTACAATTGAATCCTCTCCCATTGGACTTGACATGGAGATTAAAGAAGAAGAAGCACAACCTCCCATGCCCTTTGAAAGCAGTGAAGAGGAGATTGAATTGGAAGAAAGCTACCAAGAGGAAGAGGTTGAAATTGAAGAAGCTTACAAGGAGGTGGAAGAATTCAAATAAGAACACAAGGGAATGGAGCTTGCAAGATCATTAGAAACACCTCTCCCAAGGCCATTACCGTCCAACACAACATTCAATTGGGTAAAATTCTTATCCTTGACCTTTACTTTCCCACTTGAATATGGGTGATGAGCGGATAATTTATACGCTTTTTTGCATTGTTTTTAGGTAGTTTTTAGTATGATCTAGTTACTTTTAGGGATGTTTTCATTAGTTTTTATGCTAAATTCACATTTATGGACTTTACTATGAGTTTGTATGTTTTTTTTGTGATTTCAGATATTTTCTGGCTGAAATTGAGGGACCTGAGCAAAACTCTGATAAGAGGCTGACAAAGGACTGCTGATGCTGTTGGATTCTGACCTCCCTGCACTCGAAATGGATTTTCTGGAGCTACAAAACTTCAAATGGCGCTCTCTTAATGGCGTTGGAAAGTAGACATCCAGAGCTTTCCAGCAATATATAATAGTCCATACTTTATTCGTGATTAGATGACGTAAACTGGCGCTCAACGCCAGTTCCA
>NC_029774.3:53385682-53389216 GCF_000817695.3 Arachis duranensis
ACACCAAGTGGGCCCCGGAAGTGGATTTATGCATCAATTACTTACTTCTGTAAACCCTAGTAGCTAGTTTAGTATAAATAGAACTTTTTACTAGTGTATTAGAAGTCTTTTGATCATTCGGTCTTGTGACCACATTTGGGGGCTGGCCATTCGGCCATGCCTGAACCTCTTTCACTTATATATTTTCAACGGTGGAGTTTCTACACACCATAGATTAAGGGTGTGGAGCTCTGCTGTACCTCAAGTTTTAATGCAATTACCATTATTTTCTATCCAATTTGATTTATTCCTGTTCTAAGATATTCGTTGCACTTCAACTTGATGAATGTGATGATCTGTGACACTCATCATCATTCTCACCTATGAACGCGTGTGATTGACAACCACTTCCGTTCTACCTTAGGCCGGGCGCATATCTCTTGGATTCCTTGATTAGAATCTTCGTGGTATAAGCTAGAATTGATGGCGGCATTCATGGGAATTCGGAAAGTCTAACCTTGTCTATGGTATTCCGAGTAGGATTCTGGGATTGAATGACCGTAACGAGCTTCAAACTCCTGAAGGCTGGGCGTTAGTGACAGACACAAAAGAATCACGGGAATCTATTCCAACCTGATTGAGAACCGACAGATGATTAGCCGTGCTGTGACAGAGCATTTGGACCATTTTCACTGAGAGGATGGGATGTAGCCATTGACAACAGTGATGCCCTACATACAGCTTGCCATGGAAAGGAGTAAGAAGGATTGGATGAAAGCAGTAGGAAAGCAGAGATTCAACAGGGACAAGCATCTCCATACGCTTATCTGAAATTCCCACCATTAATTTACATAAGTATTTCTATCCTATTGTATTTATCTTTTAATTATCTAATCCAATCACATTTGAATCAGCCTGACTGAGATCTACAAGATGACCGTAGATTGCTTCATACCAACAATATCCGTGGGATCGGCCCTTACTCACGTAAGGTATTACTTGGACGACCCAGTGCACTTGCTGGTCAGTTGTGCGGAGTTGTGACTAAGTGTGATTCACGTTTGAAGAGCGCTACCAAGTCTTTAGAGCCATTGTTGATGATCACAATTCCGTGCACCAAGTTTTTGGCGCCGTTGCCGGGGATTGTTCGAGTATGGACAATTGACGGTTCATCTTGTTGCTTAGATTAGGTAATTTTCTTTTTATTTTCCTTTCAAAAAAAGTTTTCAAAAATCTTTCAAAAAGTTTTTCTTTATTTTCGTTTTTCAAAAATATATTTTTTTGAAAAAAATAATAATAAAAATACAGAAAAATCATAAAATCATAAAAACCAAAAATATTTTGTGTTTCTTGTTTGAGTCTTGAGTCAATTTTTAAGTTTGGTGTCAATTGCATGCTTAAAAAAGATTTTTCTTGCATTTTTTGAAAATTCATGCATTCATGGTGTTCTTCATGATCTTCAAGTTGTTCTTAACAAGTCTTCTTGTTTGATCTTGATATTTTCTTGTTTTGTGTTGTATGTTATTTTTCATATGCATTTTTCATTCATAGTGTCCATGCATTAAAGAATTCTAAGTTTGGTGTCTTGCATGTTTTCTTTGCTTCAAAAATTTTTCAAAAATATGTTCTTGATGTTCATCATGATCTTCAAAGTGTTCTTGGTGTTCATCTTGACATTCATAGTGTTCTTGCATGCATCTTGTGTTTTGATCCAAAATTTTCATGTTTTAGGTCTTTTTTGTGTTTTTCTCTCTCATCATTAAAAATTCAAAAAAATCAAAAAATATCTTTTCCTTAATTTTCTCATAATTTTCAAAAATTTGAGTTGACTTAATCAAAAATTTTAAAAATTAGTTGTTTCTTACAAGTCAAGTCAAATTTTCAATTTTACAAATCTTATCTTTTTAAAACTTTTTCAAAAAAGAATTAAATCTTTTTCATTTTTCTTATTAATTTTCGAAAATCCTTTAATGCTAACAATTAATATGATTGATTCAAAAATTTGAAGTTTGTTACTTTCTTGTTAAGAAAGGTTCAATCTTTAAATTCTAGAACCATATCTTTTAGTTTCTTGTTAGTTAAGTAATTAATTTTAATTTTAAAAATTAAATCTTTTTCAATCCTATCTTTTTATCATATCTTCTTATCTTATCTTTTTATCATATCTTTTTGAAAATTTATCTTTTTCAAAATTTATCTTTTTCAAAAAAAAAATTGATTTCAAAATATCTTATCTAACTTCTTATCTTATCTTTTCAAATTTGACTTTAATATCTTTTTCAACTAACTATTTGACTTTTTGTTTGTTTCTTATCTTTTTCAAAACCACCTAACTACTTTTCCCTCTTTAATTTTCGAAAATATCTCATCTCTTTTTCAAAAATTCTTTTTAATTGTTTTAAAATTTTTTTATATCTTATCTTTAATTTTCGAAAATCATTAACTACTTTTTCAAAATTATTTTCGAATTCCCCCTCTCTTCTCTTCTTCTATATATTTATTTATTTACTAACACTTCTCTTCACCCCTCTTCATCTCCAATCACTGCCTCTATCCTTACACTTGTGTTTGGATTCTCCTTTCTTTATTCTTTTCTTCTTCTACTAATAATAAGGATCCTCTTTACTGTGACATAGAGGATTCTTCTTCCTTTTCTTTTTCTCTTCTCTTTCATATGAGCAGGAACAAGGAAAAAGGCACTCTTGTTGAAGTTGATCCTGAAACTGAAAGGACTCTGAAGAGGAAACTAAGAGAAGCTAAATTACAACAATCCATAGACAACCTTTCTGAAATTTTTGAACAAGAGAAGGAGATGGCAGCCGAACCTAACAATAATAATTCAAGGAGGATGCTTGGTGATTTTACTAAGCCCACGTCCAAGTTTGATGGAAGAAGCATCTCAATTCCTGCCATTGAAGCAAACAATTTTGAGCTGAAACCTCAATTAGTTGCTCTAATGCAACAGAACTGCAAGTTTCATGGACTTCCATCTGAAGATCCTTACCAGTTTTTAACTGAGTTCTTACAAATTTGTGAGACTGTTAAGACGAATGGAGTAGATCCTGAAGTCTACAGGCTCATGCTTTTCCCTTTTGCTGTAAGAGACAGAGCTAGAACATGGTTGGACTCACAACCTAAAGATAGCCTGGACTCCTGGGATAAGCTGGTCACGGCCTTCTTGGATAAATTTTTTCCTCCTCAAAAGCTAAGCAAGCTTAGAGTGGATGTTCAGACCTTCAAGCAAAAAGATGGTGAATCCCTCTATGAAGCTTGGGAAAGATACAAGCAGATGACCAAAAAGTGTCCTTCTGACATGTTTTCAGAATGGACCATATTAGATATATTCTATTATGGTCTATCTGAGTTTTCCAAAATGTCATTGGACCATTCTGCTGGTGGATCCATTCACTTAAAGAAAATGCCTGCAGAAGCTCAAGAACTTATTGACATGGTTGCAAATAACCAATTCATGTACATTTCTGAGAGAAACTCCGTGAATAATGAGACGCCTCAGAGGAAGGGAGTTCTTGAAATTGATACTTTGAATGCCATATC
>NC_029774.3:53389403-53390225 GCF_000817695.3 Arachis duranensis
AACACCTATAATTCATCATGGAGAAATCATCCAAATTTCTCATGGAAGGATCAACAAAAGCCTCAACAAGGCTTTAATAATAGTGGAAGAAACAGGTAAGCAATAACAAGCCTTTTCCATCATCTTCTCAGCAACAGATAGAGAATTCTGAACAGAGCCCCTCTAACTTATCAAACATAGTCTCTGATTTGTCTAAGGCCACTTTAAGTTTCATGAGTGAAACAAGATCCTCCATTAGAAATTTGGAGGCACAAGTGGGCCAGCTGAGTAAGAAAGTCACTGAAACTCCTCCAGTATTCTCCCAAGCAATACAGAAGAAAATCCAAAAAGAGAGTGCAAGGCCATTGATGTAATCAATATGGCCGAATGCATCGGGAGAAGAAGGATGAAAATCCTAGTGAGGAAGACCTCCTGGGACATCTCTCAAACAAGAAGGAGTTTCCTATTGAGGACCTAAAGGAATCTGAGGCTCATATAGAGACCATAGAGATTCCACTAAATCTCCTTCTGCCATTCATGAGCTCTAAAGACTATTCTTCCTATGAAGAGGATGAAGATGTAACTGGAGAGCAAGTTGCTCAATATCTAGGAGCCATCATGAAGCTGAATGCCAAGTTATTTGGTAATGAGACTTGGGAAGGTGAACCTCCCTTGCTCATTAGTTAACTTGACACCTGGATTCAGAGAACTCTGCCTCAAAAGAAACAAGATCCTGGCAAGTTCTTAATACCTTGTACCATTGGCACCATGAGCTTTTGAAAAAGCTCTATGTGATCTGGGGTCAGGGATAAATCTTATGCCACTCTCTGTAATGGAGAAACT
>NC_029774.3:53390263-53391676 GCF_000817695.3 Arachis duranensis
AATTGGCAGACAAGTCAGTAAGACAAGCTTATGGATCAGTAGAGGATGTGTTGATAAAGGTTAAAGACCTTTACATTCCTGCTGATTTTATAATCTTAGACACTAGGAAGGAGGAGGATGAATGTATCATCCTTGGAAGACCCTTCCTAGCCACAGTCGAAGCTGTGATAGATGTTAACAGAGGAGAATTAGTCCTTCAATTGAATGGGGACTACCTTGTGTTTAAGGCACACGGCTATCCTTCTATAACAAGGGAGAGAAAGCATGCAGAGCTTCTCTCAATACAGAGTCAAATAGAGCCCCCACAATCAAACTCTAAGTTTGGTGTTGGGAGGCCACAACCAAACTCTAAGTTTGGTGTTGAACCCCCATATCCAAACTCTAAGTTTGGTGTTGGGAGTCCACAATATTGACCTGATCACCTGTGAGGCTCCATGAGAGCCCGCTGTCAAGCTATTGACATTAAAGAAGCGCTTGTTGGGAGGCAACCCAATTTTTATTTATCTAATTTTATTTTTATTTTATTGTTATTTTGTGTTTTATTAGGTTCATGATCATGTGGAGTCACGAAAGAAATACTAAAATTAAAAACAGAATCAAAAATAGCAGAAGAAAAATCACACCCTGGAGGAAGGACTTACTGGCGTTTAAACGCTAGTAAGGAGCATCTGGCTGGCGTTCAATGCCAGAACAGAGCATGGATCTGCGCTGAACGCCAGAAACAAGCAACATCCTGGCATTTGAACGCCAGGAATATGCCCTGAGGAAAGCTGGCGCTAAACGCCAGTAACAAGCATGGAACTGGCGTTCAACTTCATAAACATGCTACACATGGGCGTTGAACGCCCAGAACGTGCACCACTTCGGCGTTTAAATGCCAGAATGGTATGCTAAGGCATTTTACATGCCTAATTAGTGCAGGGATGTAAATCCTTGACACCTCAGGATCTGTGGACCCCACAGGATCATCTCAGGATCTGTGGACCCCACAGGATCCCCACCTAACATATTCCCACCATACCTCCTAATTAATCCTATAACACACTTTCCCAATTACCCCCTTCACCACTCACATCCATCCACTCTTCCCCATAAACCCCACCTACCTTCAAAATTCAAAAATCTTTCCCACCCAAACCCACCATAAATGGCCGAACCTACCCTCTCTCACTTCCCTATATAAACCCTTCCATTCTCCTTAATTTTCACACAACACAAACCTCTCTTCTCATTCTTGGCCGAATACACCTCTCCCCCTCTCCTCCATATTTTTTTCTTCTTCTTCTTCTTTTCTTTCTTCTCTTGCTCGAGGGCGAGCAATATTTTAAGTTTGGTGTGGTAAAAGCATAAGCTTTTTGTTTTTCCATTACCATTGATGGCACCTAAGGCCGGAGAATCCTCTAGAAAAGGGAA
>NC_029774.3:53391741-53425572 GCF_000817695.3 Arachis duranensis
GAGTCATGGGAGATGGAAAGATTCATCTCCAAAGCCCATCAAGACCACTTCTATGATGTTGTGGCCAAGAAGAAGGTGATCCCTGAGGTCCCTTTCAAGCTCAAGAAAAATGAGTATCCGGAGATCCAACATGAGATCCAAAGAAGAGGTTGGGAAGTTCTAACCAACCCCATTCAACAAGTCGGAATCTTAATGGTTCAAGAGTTCTATGCCAATGCATGGATCACTAGGAACCATGATCAAAGTGTGAACCCGAATCCAAAGAATTATCTTACAATGGTATGGGGGAAATTCTTAGATTTTAGTCCGGAAAATGTAAGGTTAGCATTCAACTTACCCATGATGCAAGGGGATGCACGCCCCTACACTAGAAGGGACAACTTTAATCAAAGGTTGGACCAAGTCCTTATGGACAAATGTGTGGACGGAGCTCAATGGAAAAGAGACTCCAAAGGCAAGCCGGTTCAACTGAGAAGACTGGACCTCAAGACTGTGGCTAGAGGATGGTTGGAGTTCATTCAACGCTCTATCATCCCCACTAGCAACTGATCTGAAGTTACTGTGAATTGAGCCATCAAGTTACTGTGGATCGGGCCATCATGATTCATAGCATCATGATTGGAGAGGAAGTAGAAGTTCATGAAGTCATCTCCCATGAATTCTACAAAATAGCCGATAAGTCCTCTATTTTGGCAAGGCTAGCTTTTCCTCATCTTATTAGTCATCTATGTTACTCAGCTGGAGTTATCATAGGAGGAGACATCCTCATTGAGGAGGACAAGCCCATCACTAAGAAAAGGATGGAGCAAATAAGAGAGCCCACTCATGGAACCCAAGAGACGCATGAGGAAGCTCATCACCAAGAAATCCCAGAGATGCCTCAAGGGATGCACTTTCCTCCCAACAACTATTGGGAATAACTCAACACTTTCCTAGAAGATTTGAGTTACAATGTGGAACAATTAAGGGTGGAATATCAAGAGCACTCCATCATTCTCCATGAAATAAGAGAAGATCAAAGAGCAATGAGGGAGGAGCAACAAAGGCAAGGAAGGGACATAGAAGAGCTTAAGGACATCATTGGTCCTTCAAGAAGAAGACGCCACTAAGGTGGACTCATTCCTTGTTCTTATTTTTTTTTTGTTTTTCGGTTTTTATGCTTATTATGTCATCTATGTTTTGTGTCTCTACTTCATGATCATTAGTGTTGAGTAACTATGTCTTAAGGCTATAAATAATTCCATAACTCCTTCACCCCTCTTAAATGAAAAATGTTTTTAACTCAAAAAGAACAAGAAGTACATGAATTTCGAAAATTGTCCGTGAAATTAGTTTAATTATATTGATGTGGTGACAATACTTTTTATTTTCTGAATGAATGCTTAAACAGTGTGATGCCAGGGCATTTTGGCCAGTTTCACTGACCTTTTCTTTACTGTTTTTAAGGTAGTTTCATGCATTTTCTTAGGAAATAAGCGAGTTTTTGATAGATATTCACTTACATCTTGATTCAAGCATACATTGTGCACTTTACATGATTTCATGAGAATTTTGCATGAATTATATGATAAATTGGATAATGCATGATCCCATGATTAAGAGCAAGACTTTGATGCACTTTGTTTGATTGATTTCAGGCCAAAAGAAGAAGAGAAGAGCCACGTTAGTGGCTACATTAGTTACACTAACGTGGGCACTAACGTGGAAGGAATGAAGTGGCATTAACTTTGAAGAAAGGAAATAGAGCCAACGTTAGTGACACTTAACATTATCACTAACGTTGGACCAAGCTCATAAGTGGCCACGTTAGTTGCCACGTTAACTTAGTTAACGTGGCCTCTAACGTTAAGAAGTAAAGGGGAAGCCAAAGTTAGTGACATTCAACTTTATCACTAACGTTGGCCAAGTCACAATAAGCCACGTTAACTCCCACATTAACCTAGTTAACGTGGAAGCTAATGTGAAGAAACAAGGTGGTCGACAACGTTAGTGACACCAAACATTGTCACTAACGTTGGAAGGAACCCACACAAGCCCCAATAAGCCACGTTAACTCCCACATTAACCTAGTTAACGTGGAAGCTAACGTGAAGAAGGGAGGTGATCGCCAACGTTAGTGACACCCAACATTATCACTAAAGTTGGAATGAGCCCACACAAGCCACTATGAGCCACGTTAACTCCCACGTTAACTTAGTTAACGTGGTAGTTAACGTGGGCAAAAGTCCCACCTGGCAGCCTGACCATGCCTTCTTCAAACATGCATAACCTGAGCTACAAAGCTCCAAATGAGGTGATTTCAGTGGCATTAGAAAGTAGGATTCCAGAGCTTTCCAAGCATATATGGCACTACATGGTTGATACTAAATTTCAGGAAGAAAATCTGCCCCGAAAGTGCAATGATGAACATGGTATCAACCTGTAGTAAGGCCAGCTGACCTCTTCACCTTCCAAGAAGTGTAACTCGAGTTTTAGAGCTTTAAATGATGCACTTTCAATAGCATTGGAAAGTAGACATCCAGGGCTTTCCAACAATATATAATAGTATGGGGTGGACACTAAGTTTGAGCTTCAGAAACTGGCAATAATGAAGCCCTGGTCGCTAGCGTTATTGGCACTCAAGTTTTCCATTAACGCTAGCGACTATGCCAGCGACCATGTCCGCTTCAAATGAGCATAACTTGAGCTACAGAGGTCCAATTGAGGTGATTTTAGTTGCGTTAGAAATATGATATTCAGAGCTTTCCAACGATATATAATACTCTATAGTGGGCATGAAATTGGAGTACAAACAAGAGGCATCTTTTAAGCCCCAAAAACACCAACTGGGCAGCAAGTGCAACGTTAACCACAATAACTTTAGCACTAACGCCACACTTGTAGCGTTAGTGTGGCTAACTTTAGCACTAACTTTAGCACCTAGACCTCAACTTAACTCACTTCTCTCTCAAGTCCACTTCAAAGCTCAAGCAAGCAAGTCCACAATTGTCAACCAATCAAGGCCACAAGAAGCATCTAGAATAGGAATTTTTATTTAAGTGTAATTTGCTTTTAATTTCATTTTGTAATTTAGGAGAGCCTATATAAAGGCCTTAGTTTTTACATTCAAGTCATTCTAGATACGGGAGAAAGGAAGGAAGGGGGAGAGAGCGAAGACCAATTCGAATTTCTGTGAATTGGCACACTCCAAGGGGAGTGGGTCTTCGGACCCCTCCCCTCAACCACTCTTCTTCCTTTTCTCTTCTTTTCTTCCATAGGAGTAGTTTCTTTTCTTTGTACCTTCCATTTATGAATTTTGAAGTTTCAATTTCAGTTTAATCTTTATCTTTATTTTTCTGCACTTTCTTCCTTTTCTATTTTGGTAGAGCAATGATCAACTAACTCTTTTTAACAACTAAACTCCTTTTCATTGGATTAGGGATCTCTGTTGTAATTTGATGGATCAATTATAGTTTTCATTCTTCTTCTTCTATCTTTTCTCTTGATTTTACTAGAAAGCTTTCAATCTTAATTCCATTGGTTAGTTGTCTTGGAAAAGAAACTCTCCATAATTGGATCTATTCGGAACCTTGGAAGAGGAATGAAGAGATCATGCTAGAAATGCTTTCTCGTGCTGGACCAAGTTGGGTTGGGATGGATATGTGACTATAATCACCCTAATACTTGATTTGGGAAATGCATGTGGTATAATCAGTGACCATACTTCATCTCTTCTCATGAGCAATTGACCAAGGAATTGGCTATTGATCAAGATTTGAGAGATTGGGTTACCAACGAATTGGAATCCAATCACTTAAGATTGCCAAGGAGATCAATGAATGCATTGATTGAGGAAGAGATGAGAATGAACTTGATCCGGAGAATTGCAACATCGAGAATGAACTTGATCTGGAGAATTGCAACATCTCTTGATCCCAATGTTCATTTTATTTTTAGTTCTTACATTTACTTTTCTTGCCATTTTACTCTTCTGCACTTTATAGCTTTTCTTTACTTTTATGCCATTTACATTTCCTTGTTACTTATCACTCCAATATGATTTGTCTAACTAGGATAATCAATTAATCATTGTTTTCTTAATCCATTAATCTCTGTGGGATTCGACCTCACTCTATTGTGAGTTTTACTTGACGACAATTCGGTATACCTGCCGAAGGGAAATTTGTTGAGAGACAAGTTTCCATGCATCACAGTGCATAATTTTGATCTTGTTGTTTATGAATGTTAAAGTTGTTGGCTCTTGAAAGAATGATGAACATAGAGAAATGTTATTGATGATCTGAAAAAATCATGAAATTGATTCTTGAAGCAAGAAAAACAAGTGAAAGAACAAAGCTTGCGAAAAAAAAAAGAAGAAAAGTGGCGAAAAATATAGAAAGAAAAAGAAAAAGCAAGCAGAAAAAGCCAATAGCCCTTAAAACCAAAAGGCAAGGGTAAAAAGGATCCAAGGCTTTGAGCATCAATGGATAGGAGGGCCCAAGGAAATAAAATCCAAGCCTAAGCGGCTAAATCAAGTTGTCCCTAACCATGTGCTTGTGGCATGCAGGTCCAAGTGAAAAGCTTGAGACTGAGTGGTTAAAGTCGTGATCCAAAGCAAAAGAATGTGCTTAAGCACTCTGGACACCTCTAATTGGGGACTTTAGCAAAGCTAAGTCACAATCTGGAAAGGTTCACCCAGTTATGTGTCAGTGGCATTTATGTATCTGGTGGTAATACTGGAAAACAAAGTGCTTAGGGCCACGGCCAAGACTCATAAAAGTAGTTGTGTTCAAGAATCAACAAACTTAACTAGGAGAATCAATAACACTATCTGAAATTCTAAGTTCCTATAGAAGCCAATCATTCTAAACTTCAAAGAAAAAAATGAGATGCCAAAACTGTTCAGAAGCAAAAAATTACAAGTCCCGCTCATCTAATTAGAATTAATATTCATTGATATTTTGGAATTTATAGTATATTCTCTTCTTTTTATCCTCTTTGATTTTTAGTTGCTTGGGGATAAGCAACAATTTAAGTTTGGTGTTGTGATGAGCGGATAATTTATATGCTTTTTGGATTATTTTTAGGTAGTTTTTAGTATGATCTAGTTACTTTTAGGGATGTTTTCATTAGTTTTTATGCTAAATTCACATTTCTGGACTTTACTATGAGTTTATGTATTTTTCTATGATTTCAGGTATTTTCTGGCTGAAATTGAGGGACTTGAGCAAAACTTTGATAAGAGGCTGACAAAGGACTGCTGATGCTGTTGGAATCTGACCTCCCTGCACTCGAAATAGATTTTCTAGAGCTACAGAACTCGAAATGGCGCTCTCTCAATGGCGTTGGAAAGTAGACATCCAGAGCTTTCCATAAATATATAATAGTCCATACTTTATTCGTAATTAGATGATGTAAACCGGCGCTCAATGCCAGTTCCAGCTGCATTCTCGAGTCAAACGCCAGAAACACGTCACGAACCAGAGTTGAACGCCCAAAACACGTTACCACTTGGCATTCAACTCCAAGAGAAGCCTCAGTTCGTGGATAGATCAAGCTCAGCCCAAGCACACACCAAGTGGGCCCCGGAAGTGGATTTATGCATCAATTACTTACTTCTGTAATCCCTAGTAGCTAGTTTAGTATAAATAGAACTTTTTACTAATGTATTAGAAGTCTTTTGATCATTTGGTCTTGTGACCACGTTTGGGGGCTGGCCATTTGGCCATGCTTGAACCTCTTTCACTTATGTATTTTCAACGGTGGAGTTTCTACACACCATAGATTAAGGGTGTGGAGCTCTGCTCTACCTCAAGTTTTAATGCAATTACTATTATTTTCTATCCAATTCTATTTATTCCTGTTCTAATATATTCGTTGCACTTCAACTTGATGAATGTGATGATCCGTGATACTCATCATCATTCTCACCTATGAATGCGCGTGATTGACAACCACTTCTGTTCTACCTTAGGCCGGGCGCATATCTCTTGGATTCCTTGATCAGAATCTTCGTGGTATAAGCTAGAATTGATGGCGGCATTCATGGGAATCCAGAAAGTCTAACCTTGTCTATGGTATTCCGAGTAGGATTCCGGGATTGAATGACCGTGACGAGCTTCAAACTCCTGAAGCCTGGGCATTAGTGACAGACGCAAAAGAATCACGGGATTCTATTCCAACCTGATTGAGAACCGACAGATGATTAGCCGTGCTGTGACAGAGCATTGGACCATTTTCATTGAGAGGATGGGATGTAGCCATTGACAACAGTGATGCCCTACATACAGCTTGTCATGGAAAGGAGTAAGAAGGATTGGATGAAAGCAGTAGGAAAGCAGAGATTCAACAGGGACAAGCATCTTCATACGCTTATCTGAAATTCCCACCATTAATTTACATAAGTATTTCTATCCTATTGTATTTATCTTTTAATTATCTAATCCAATCACATTTCAACAGATGACCATAGATTGCTTCAAACCAACAATCTCCGTGGGATCGACCCTTACTCACGTAAGGTATTACTTGGACGACCCAGTGCACTTGCTGGTCAGTTGTGCGGAGTTGTGACTAAGTGTGATTCACGTTTGAAGAGCGCTACCAAGTCTTTGGAACCATTGTTTATGATCACAATTCCATGCACCAATGGGCTATTGGAGACGGATAGTCAACTTAGAGCTCTTTGTGGCATTAAGAGTAAGAGGAATATGGTTTGTGGTAAGAGTTGTCCTGTAAGGTTCAATATGGTTGCATGCTCCAAATTAAAGTGCAAGGATTGGGGTAGAGCTCAACTGAATGGGTCTAGAATGTTATTTGGATTTCTTTGTGAGAATTCAAATTGTAAGCCAACCGTATGGAACAATGGTGACCAACAAGAAGACGGGGCCTTGTCACCTGCTTTGACTTGCTTGAAGGCTTTATTCATCTAGTTTGGGACCCCGGAGGCTATTGGAATTACAAGCATTGGTGGGGATTTCAGGAAGAGTTCAAGCACAAGCCACCATGACAAGGAACTCTCCAATTGTCCAACTTAAGGACTTTAACTAAAAGTGCTAGGTGAGAGACAACCCACCATAGTATGATCGTTCTTTTCTCTCTTTTTGGTTTTCATTTTAGTGACTCTTCTCATTATTAATACATATAGTTTGTATCTTCATCTGCATATTGCATAAAAAACAGAAAGTTGCGTGAAAACTGTGCAGAAAGTGTGCCAACCGCACAAGCATCACCACGCGTACGCGTCCCTCACGCGTACGCGTCATTTGAGAAATTGGTACTCCACGCGTACGCGTCAATGACGCGCACGTGTGACCTTGCGAATTCGATGTAAAAGGTGTATTGGCCAAAAGTTATGCTGGCTTGGTGCCGGAACTGTGCTAGAAGCACAAACCCACCCACGCGTACGCGTCGTTGACGCGTGCGCATCATTTTCCACATTTGCACTTCCACGCGTGCGCGTGCCTAACGTGCACGCGTCATATGACATTTTGGCACATATCTCAAAATGAACAAAGGGTTGTGCGAGCGCCACAATGCCCTCGTGCGAGCAGCACAAATATGGTCACGCGTACGTGTGAGCGACGCTTACACGTCGCCTCCCTCTCTACGTAACCCACGCGTACGCGTGGAGCACACGTGCGCGTCGTGCGCACAACATGCCCAGAACCCTGTGCAGCCCTGTTCTTCTTATCTTATCTTTCCAAATCCTAATTTCCTTCTTTCTTTTTCTTTCTTCTTTATTCTCCATTCTTTTTATTCTTCTCTCTTTGCTCTTTTCTCCTTCTTTCCTCCTTTCCCACTCTATTCTCCTCCTCTCTCATCCTTATTCCCTTTCTTTTCTTCTATTTGTTACATTTGCATACTCGCATTCATGGCATTTTAACTTCATTCTTTCTTCTCCCTTTCTTTTCTATATTTGTTATTTTCACATTGGTGTTAAAAAATCTTCTTACTCAACTGTTGTATATTTCTTGCATTATTTTGGGTGCTCCTTGACTTATTTGCTACTTAGTTGACATGCCCTGTGCTTCTATTATTTTCTCACTTACATGTTGTAGCTACCATATAGTTGAGAACCTTATTATTTGGCACTAGCCCACATACATTTTATTTCTTTTCATACCTTTGTTCGTGGGTTATTCTTCTTCCTTTTTCCTCTTCTTTCAGGAAGGCCACCAAGAAGGAAAATGGAGCAGTTTTAAATGGAGCGACAAAGAAGTCCATATGCACATTCTTTAGAGAAAGAGCAGCAGTTGTAGCTCACAACCCCCGTCCACTTGTACATCTCTGCATGCACCGAGGACGGTGCAATCTTTAAGTGTGGGGAGGTCGATACCGACTTTTGCGGGTTAGTTAGTTACCTTCTTTTCAACACCATTGTTTAATTTTCTTTATAGTTCATTGTTGCATTTACATGTTTGATTGCATGTTTGTTTGATTTTTGTGCATATTTTACCACTGCTTGGTCAAAGTAACGAGTTTCTTTTCAAGACCCTTTTTATAGTATTTCACTAATTTAAATTAAAAAATTTGTGTTAAACTTGTTTGACGCTTGTATTTGGAACATAGTTTATAGCTAAGAACACACAACCTGTGAAACTTGAGCTTAATTACATGGTACATTATTTAACCATAAAAATTTTATTCTTGTGTGTTTCCTTCTCTATGATTGCAATCTTTGCTTTATTCCATTCTATATGTCCAATGTTTAGTGTATTTAAATGTATGCATATGATTGAGGCCATTATTTGATTATCAGCTCACTTATCCCAAATAGCCTACCCTTCCATTTACCTTTGTTAGCCACTTTGAGCCTTTTAATTCCCATTTGTTCTATATTTTACCACATCACTAGCCTTAAGAAGAAAAATAATTAAATACCCCAATTGAATCTTTGGTTAGCTTAAGAGAGAGATTTGTATCAACTAAGTGTGGAAAAACTGTAGAAACATGGGTTAATAAGGGAATGTCTTATGATTATCACTTTGATAAAATATTGAAAAATTGGGTATCTACTCATGTAAGACCAGAAAAATTAAAAACCACTGTGCATTGATGGCTTATGTTTACTTTTATATTTTTAATCAAAAAAAAGAAAAAAAAAAGGAAAAAACCAAAAGTATTCAAGTAATTAAGTAAATAAATAAATAAATAAATAAGGGGACAAAATTACCCAAATGTTAAGTTAATGAAAAGATCAATGCATAGGTGATACAAGTTAAAAGAAGGGTTGATGCATGAGTATGTAATGCAAAAGTGGGAAATTTAGGTAGCTAGGCATGATTTAAGAAGAATATAGAGTATGTTTAGGTGAAAGCTTAGGCTGTTCAATGATTCAATTCATAGCTCACTTAGCCATATATATACCCTCACCTTTGCCTTAGCCCCATTACAACCTTGAAAAGACCTCATGATGTATGCATTAGTACATTAAATATTTGTTGATTGGTTAGGTGAAGAACAAGGTTTAAAAAGCATGACTAGAGAAGACTAGAGTGGATTATCCTATACACTTGAGAGATTAGAGTACATATACACTACCAGTGAGGGTTCAATGCTTGATTCTATGTTCCTTGCTTTTATGAGCTATCTTCTTACAAGTTCACTTGTCCTTACTATATGATTTGAATTAATGGAATTTGATTCATGTTTGTCTTGGAGAACTTATTTACTTTTAACCAAGTAGGTAGAAATATCTTAGCATGTAGTTGCATTCATATAGATAGGTTGCATTTCATACATGCTACCATTCCTCTTCACTCCTTTATAGCATCTCTTGAGCTTAGCATGAGGACATGCTAATGTTTAAGTGTGGGGAGATTGATAAACCACTATTCTATGGTTTATCTAGTGCTCAATTGAGTGGTTTTTATCAAGTCTTGCACACTTATTCCTACTAATTGCATTATTTTGCATTTTCTTTAATAATTTTTTCTATAATTGGAAACTTGCTTCCCAAGCCTTTAAATTACCAAAAATTAATTCCCCTTTATACCATTCGATGTCGTGATATGTGTGTTAAGTGATTTCAGGATTTATAGGGCATGAATGGCTTAGATGATGGAGAGAAAGCTTGCAAAAAATGGAAGGAACACAAGAAACTAAGGAGATAACCAGCGAGCAGCGATGCACACGCATGGCTCATGCATGCACGCGACATGGAGAAAATTGCAGTGACGCGTGCGCGTGCCTGACGCGTATGCGTGGATTGGAGTTATGCAATATGACGTGAGCGCGTGACACGCCAAAACGACCAGCGACGCGAACACGTGACTGATGCGTATGCGTGACATGCACGATATGCAGAATTAACAGAAAACGCCGGGGGCGATTTTGGGCCGTGTTTTGACTCAGTTTTCGGCCCAGAAAACACATATTAGAGGCTATAAAGTGGGGGAATCAAGGAGACATTCAAACAACATTCATCATTCACACAATTTTAGGTTTTAGATGTAGTTTTCTAGAGAGAGAGGCTCTCTCCTCTCTCTTAGGATTTAGGATTTAGGATTTCTCTTAGGTTAGGTTTACTTCTTCTTCAATCCAGGTTCAATGTTCCTTTAATTTAGTTCTCTTCTACTTTTATCTATTCTATGACTTTAGTTCATTTATTTTCCCAATTTGATTTATGAACTCCATGTTAGATTTGATTTTCTTTATTTAATGCAATTAGAGGTATTTCAGATTTATGATTGCTTTCTTCTATTTATGATATAAATAATTTGGATTTTTCTCCCCTTGGCTTTGGTTGAGTAATTGGTGACACTTGAGTTATCGAACTTGGTGCTGATTGAAAATTGGAATTTGCTGAACGATTTAGATTCCTCTAACGCTAGTCTTTCCATAGGAGTTGACTAGGACTTGAGGAAAATCAAATTGATTAGTCCACTTGACATTCCTTTATTTAGTAAGGGTTAGCTAAGTGGGAGCAATAAACAATTTTCGTCACACCTGATAAGGATAACTAGGATGGGATTTTCAGTTCTTATACCTTGCAATGGTTTTCATGATAATTAGTTTACTTTATTGCCAGTTTATTTTCCTGTTTTCTATTTTAAAAACCCAAAAATATACCAATTTCCATAACCAACCTGCAATTCCTTGAGAGACGACCCGAGGTTTAAATACTTCGGTTATTAATTTTTATTGGGTTTGCTTTAGTGACAAACAAGTTTTTGTATGATGGGATTCTTTGCTGGTTTAGGAGAGATACTTACAATGAGAGTGGTGCACGAAATTGTAATCACACTTGCAATTTCGCACAACTAACCAGCAAGTGCACTGGGTCGTCCAAGTAATACCTTACGTGAGTAAGGGTCGATCCCACGGAGATTGTCGGCTTAAAGGAAGCTTTGGTTACCTTGTAACTCTTAGTCAGGAGATTAATAATGAAAAGGGTTTTTTTTTGCAATATAATAGAAGAGCATGAAATAAAAGGTACTTGTGGTTCAATAATGGAGAATAGGTTGGAGTTTTGGAGATGCTTTGTCATCTGAATCTCTGCTTTCCTACTATCTTCTTCTTCACGCACGTAAGGCTCCTTCCATGGCAAGTTGTATGTAGGATGTCACCATTGTCAATGGCTACTTCCTATCCTCTCAGTGAAAATGGTCCATGTGCGCTGTCACCGCACGGCTAATCATCTGTCGGTTCTCGATCATGTTGGAATAGAACCCAGTGATCCTTTTGCGTCTGTCACTATGCCCAACACTCGTGAGTTTGAAGCTCGTCACAATCATCCCTTCCCAGATCCTACTCGAAATACCACAGACAAAGACTTTCTGGATCTCAGGAATGGCCACCAATAATCCTAGCTTATACCACGAAAACTCTGGATGCACGAATTCGGACACTCTATTGTCAGGAGAGGTACTCAAATTCGTGAACCAGGAACCCAAGAGATACACATTCAATTGAAGATAGAATAGAGGTGGTTGTCAGGCACGCGCTCATAGATTTAGAATGGTGATGAGTGTCACAGATTATCACATTCATCACGTTTAAGTGTGAATGAATATCTTAGAATGGAAACAAGCGTGATTGAATAGAAAACAATGGTAATTGCATTAAACCATCGAGACACAGCAGAGCTCCTCACCTCCAACAATGGAGTTTAGAGACTCATGCCGTAGAGATATAATGTAAAACGTGAAAATGTCATGAGGTACAAAATAAATCTCTAAAAGTAGTTTTTATACTCAACTAGTAACCTAGGTTTACAGAAAATGAGTATAGTAAGATAGGTAGTGTAGAAGTCCACTTCTGGGGCCCACTTGGTGTGTGCTTGGGCTGAGCATTGGAGCTTTCACGTGCATAGGCTATTCCTGGAGTTAAACGCTAGCTTTGGTGCCAGTTTGGGCGTTTAACTCCAACTTTTATGCCAGTTCTAGCGTTTTGACGCCAGAAAAGGGCATAGAGCTGGCATTTTGACGCCAATTTACATCATCAAAACTCACTCAAAGTATATACTATCATATATTGCTGGAAAGCCCTGGATGTCTAATTTTCAACGCAATTGAGGGCGTACCATTTGGAGTTTTGTAGCTCTAGAAAATTTACTTCGAGTGCAGGGAGGTCAGAATCTAATAGCATCTGCAATCCTTTTTCAGCCTCTATATCAGATTTTTGCTCAAGTCCCTCAATTTCAGCCAGAAAATGCCTAAAATCACAGAAATACACACAAACTCATAGTAAAATCCAGAAATATGCTTTTTGAACAAAAACTAATAAAAATATACTAAAAAGTGGCTAAATCCTACTAAAAACTATATGAAAATACCCCCAAAAAGTGTATAAAATATCCGCTCATCACAACACCAAACTTAGACTGTTACTTGTCCTCAAGCAACTAGATGAATGAAATAGGCCAAAAAAGAAAATCAAGAGGCAATAGCATCTTAGAGTGTGCATGAAACTCAAATTCTAATTAGATGAGCGGGACAAGTAGCTTTTTGCTTCTGAATAGTTTTGGCATCTCCATTTATCCTTTGATGTTTTGAATGACTGGCATCTATAGGAACTCAGAATTCAAATAGTGTTATTGATTCTCCTAGTTTAGCATGTTAATTATTGAACACATCTACTTTATGAGTCTTGGTTGTGGCCCTAAGCATTATGTTTTCCAGTATTACCACCTGATACATAAATGCCACGGACACATAACTGAGTGAACCTTTTCAGATTGTGACTCAGCTTTGCTAAAGTCCCCAGTCAGAGGTGTCCAGAGTTCTTAAGCACACTCTTTTTGTGTTGGATCATGACTTTAACCACTCAGTCTCAAGTTTTTCACTTGGACCTGCATGCCACAAGCACTTGGTTAGGGACAGCTTGATTCAGCCACTTAGGCCAGGATTTTATGCTTGTACGCCCTCGTATCCATTGATGCTCAAAGCCTTAGATCCTCTTCACCCTTACCTTTTGGTTAAAAGGGTTATTGGCTTTTTCTGCTTGCTTTCTTCTTTCTTTCGCTCTTTTTTTTTTTGATTTGTTCTTCATTGCTTTCTCTTACTTCAAGAATCAATTCTATGATTTTTCAGATTGTCAACAACATTTTTCTTTTTCATCATTCTTTCAAGAGCCAATAATTTTAACATTCATAAACTGCACTATCAAAATTTATGCATTGTTCAACCATTCATTATGAGAACAAAGAGTATTGTCACCACATATAAATAATTTGAATTTTTCTTATTAATAACTCGAAAATAAAATTACTTCCTTATTCTAAAAAACTGCTATTTTATTCATGTTTAATGATGATGAGAAAAATAAATTATAGCTTACTTGGGGATAAAATTAAAAATGAAAAATAAGGACACTAATTACTACTATTCCTATGACTCTAAAAATAGATTTCTAATAGCAGAGTTATCACAAAGTTAAGATTAGGACTCAACAACCTTTATTTTGGCTTGGTGGATGCTCCTTCATTCTGTGGGGTGTCTGGCGCTTCAAGAGGTAGCTTCTGGTGCTTCAGCTCCTGCAGTTCACGCCCTTGCTTCTCCTGTTCCTTAAGCAGCTTGCATAGCATGCTATTTTGATTTTGCTGTTCTTCTTTCATTTGATCCATAGCTTCTTGCAGCTTGGTAATAGATGCTTCTAAGCAGTTCCAGTAGTCAATCTGTGGGATTTCTGGGAGGAACTCTTGCGCCCTTCTTTTGATGGGAATATCTTGCACTTGTTGCCCTTCCATTGACTTTTTTGTGATTGGGAGATCAACTGAGATATATTCATCTACTCCCATTCTTACTCCAGCATTTTTACATAGCAGAGAAATCAAGCTTGGGTAAGTCAATTTGGCTTCAGTGGAGATCTTGTTTGCAATTGTATAAATCTCACAAGCAATCAGATGATGAACTTCCACTTTGTTTCCCATCATAATGCAATGGATCATCACTGCTCTTTTAACAATGACCTCAGAGCAGTTTCTGGTGGGTAGTATGGAACACCCAATAAAATCCAGCCAGCCTCTAGCAACTGGTTTGAGATCCCCTCTCTTGAGTTAAATTGGGACATTCTTTGTGTTGGTTACCCACTTGGCTCCAGGGATGCATATGTCCTCTAGAACTTGGTCCAAGCGCTTATCTTGATTCACAATTCTCCTGTTAAAGGATACCGGGTCATCTTGTAGTTAAGGCAGCTTGAAGATCTCTCTTATGATGTCATGGTGAAAGTAGATAATGCTCTCTCTGACCATAGTTTAGAAGGTGTAGAAGGCGGTTCCAGACATTCTCTGTTTATCTGTTTGCCACAGATTTGAGTAGAATTCTTGAACCATATTTCTTCCCACCTTTGTCTCAGGATTAGCTAGGATTTCCCAGCCTCTGTTTCGAATTTGCTCTTGGATCTCTGGATATTTATCTTCTTTCAGATCAAATTTAACTTTCGGGATCACTGACCTCATACCCATTATTTTATAATAATGGTCTGCATGTTCTTTGGTTAAGAACCTCTCTTGCTTCCAAAGTGGTTTTAGAATATTCTCTTTCTTGCCTCTTGAGGTGGTTTATTTTTCCTTGGGGGCCATGTTCTTGGTGAGTCTTGGCTCAGTGATCACGAAAAGCACACCAAACTTAGTGGTTTGCTTGTCCTCAAGCAAAAGAAAGGAAAGGAGAGGAAGAGAGGGAGAGACAATTTCGAATGGTGGAGGAAAGGGGATGGCAGAATGGGAATTTAAAGGGGAGAGGGGTGGGTTCAAAAATTTTGAAAAAGATATCATAGAAGATATGATTTGTAAAAAGATAGTTATGATATTTAAAAGATGTATTTTTAAAATTGAAAAGATAAGAGAGAAATTTGAAAAAGATAAATCTAATTTTGAAAAGATAGTGTGATGGGTTGAAAAAGATTTGGAACGAATTTAAAAAGATATTTGTGTTTTTGGAAAAGATTTAAAAAGAAATTAAAAAGATATATGAGTTTTGACAAAGAGTTTGAAAGAAATAGAAAAAGATTTTTAGGATTAAGAAATTTTTGAAATTGAAATTGAAAGATGAGGATTTGTAACATGTTCATGCAAGAAATGTGGAAAGAAATATTAAAATAAAAAAAATCTGAGTTGGGAACAAGAACCTCCCCCCCTCCATGTTCCTGGCGTTGAACGCCCAGGAGTAGCATGTTTTGGGCGTTTAATGCCCAATTGCTGCCTGTTTTGGGCGTTTAAACGTACCTGACTGGCATTTAAATGCCAGTTTTCGTTCCTTACTGGGCGTTTAAACGCCCAACCAGATATCCTGGCTGGTGTTTAAACACCAGTTTTCCTTCCTTACTGGGAATTTAAATGCCCAACCAGGTACCCTGACTGGCGTTTAAACGACAGAATTCCTTTGTCACTGGGCATTTTTCTAAATGCCCAGGATGCTGCAAGTCTGGCATTAAATGCCTAGAATGGCACCCATTCTGGCGTTTAACGCCCAAAAAATGCTCCTTACTGGCATTTTTCTGCTAGTGAGCATTTTGCCATTCTGGGCGTTTAACGCCCAAAAAATGCTCCTTACTGGCATTTTTCTACTAGTGAGCATCTTTTCTCTATTTTCTACTCTGAATCTTTTGTAACTCTGTGAACTCCTATAATGAAAGATAAATTTTGTATCAAACTGTTATAATTACAAAAAAAATAGATATGCTTAACCAATGGCTGGGTTGCCTCCCTGCAAGCGCTTCTTTATTGACTTTAGCTGGACCTCACTGAATATTATTCTAGTCTCAGTTTTGAACACTCTTGCTCAATATTGCTTTCAAGATAATGTTTGAATCTTTGTCCATTAACAATGAATCTTTTATTAGAGTCAGTATCTTGAAGCTCCACATATCTATATGGTGACACACTTGTAATCACATATGGTCCCCTCCACCGGAATTTTAATTTCCCAAGGAATAATCTGAGTCTAGAGTTGAATAGTAGGACCTTTTGTCCTGGTTCAAAGACTCTGGATGACAATTTCTTGTCATGCCATCCTTTTGCTTTCTCCTTGTAAATTTTTGCATTTTCAAAAGCATTGAGCTTGAACTCCTCTAGCTCATTCAACTGGAGCAATCTTTTCTCTCCAACTAATTTAGCATAAAGGTTTAGGAATCTGGTTGCCCAGTAAGCTTTGTGTTCCAGTTGCACGGGCAGATGATAGGCTTTGCCATACACAAGTTGGTATGGAGAAGTTCCTATAGGAGTCTTGAATGCTGTTCTGTATGCCCACAGAGCATTATCCAAGCTTTTTGCCCAATCCTTTCTACGGGCCATTACAGTCCGTTCCAGGATTCTTTTTAGTTCTCTATTAGAGACCTCAGCTTGCCCATTTGTCTGTGGATGATATGGAATTGCTACCTTGTGGCTAATTGCATACCGGACTATAGCAGAGTAAAGCTGTTTATTGCATGAATGAGTGCCTCCATCACTGATTAGTGCTCTGGGGACACCAAATCTACTGAAGATGTGTTTCTAGAGGAACTTTAGCACTGTTTTAGTATCACTAGTGGGTGTTGCAATTGCCTCTACAAATTTAGATACATAGTCTACTGCCACTAGAATATAAGTGTTTGAGTATGAAGGTGGGAAAGGCCCCATGAAGTCAATACCCCATACGTCAAACAATTCAATCTCTAAGATCCCTTGCTGAGGCAAGGCGTAACCGTGAGGTAGATTACCAGCTCTCTGGCAACTGTCACAGTTTCGTACAAATTCTTGGGAGTCTTTATAGAGAGTAGGCCAGTAGAAGCCGCATTGGAGGACTTTTGTGGCCGTTCGCTCACTTCCGAAATGTCCTCCATATTGTGATCCATGGTAGTGCCAAAGGATCCTCTGCGCTTCTTCTCTAGGCACACATCTACAGATTATTCTGTCTGTGCATCTCTTAAAGAGATATGGTTCATCCCACAAGTAGTACTTTGCATCATAAATTAATCTTTTCATTTGCTGCCTGCTGTACTCCTTGGGTATGAACCTTGCAGCCATATAGTTTGCAATGTCTGCAAACCAT
Organism: Arachis duranensis; assembly: GCF_000817695.3. Lineage (NCBI taxonomy): Eukaryota > Viridiplantae > Streptophyta > Magnoliopsida > Fabales > Fabaceae > Arachis > Arachis duranensis. The sequence goes on from NC_029774.3 coordinate 53,409,192, forward strand.
GGTACTTCATGAATGGCAAAGAGTTGCTCATCCGGAAAGGTTTCAGAGATCTCAGTGATGGGGAGGGACGCCCCTTCTACTGGTTCTATCCGGGACAGGTGATCTGCCACTTGGTTTTCTGTCCCTTTTATGTCTCTTATTTCTATATCAAACTCTTGTAGAAGCAACACCCACCTTATGAGCCTGAGTTTTGAATCCTGCATTGTGAGTAGATATTTAAGAGCAGCATAGTCATTGTACACAATCACCTTTGATCCGACTAAATAGGATCTGAACTTGTCAATGGCATAAACCACTGCAAGCAATTCCTTTTCTGTGGTTGTGTAATTCTTCTGTGCATCATTTAGTACACGACTGGCATAGTAAATGACATGAAGAAGTTTGTCATGCCTCTGTCCCAATACTGCACCAATGGCATGGTCACTGGCATCACACATAAGTTTAAATGGTAATGTCCAGTTTGGTGCAGAAATGACTGGTGCTGTGACCAGCTTAGCCTTCAGAGCCTCAAACGCCTGCAAACACTGTGTCAAATATAAATGGCGTGTCACCAGCTAGCAGATTACTTAGAGGTTTTGTGATTTTTGAAAAATCCTTTATAAACCTCCTATAAAATCTTGCATGCCCCAGAAAGCTTCTGATTGCCTTAACATTGGCAGGTGGTGGTAAATTTTCAATTACCTCTACCTTAGCTTGATCCACCTCTATTCCCTTGTTTAAAATTTTGTGTCCAAGGACAATTCCTTCAGTCACCATAAAGTGACATTTCTCCCAGTTTAAAACCAGGTTGGTCTCTTGGCACCTTTTCAGAACAAGTGTTAGATGATCAAGACAGGAGCTGAATGAGTCTCCATATACTGAGAAGTCATCCATGAAGACTTCCAAAAAATTTTCCACCATATCAGAGAAAATAGAGAGCATGCATCTTTCAAAGGTTGTAGGTGCATTACACAGACCAAATGGCATCTTTCTGTAGGAAAATAACCCAGATGGGCATGTGAATGCTGTTTTCTCTTGATCTTGGGGATCTACTGCAATTTGGTTGTAGCCTGAATAGCCATCCAAAAAGCAGTAATAGTCATGACCTGCTAGCTTTTCTAGTATCTGGTCTATGAATGGTAAAAGAAAATGATCCTTTCTGGTGGCTGTATTGAGTCTTCTGTAGTCAATACACATGCGCCACCCTGTAACTGTTCTTGTAGGAACTAGTTCATTCTTTTCATTATGCACTACTGTCATTCCTCCCTTCTTGGGGATGACTTGGACAGGGCTCACCTAGGGACTGTCAGAAATAGGATAAATAATTCCCACCTCTAGTAGTTTATTTACCTCTTTCTGCACCACTTCCTTCATGGCTGGATTCAGCCGCCTTTGTGGTTGTACCATTGGCTTAGCATTATCCTCCAAGAGAATCTTGTGCATGCATCTAGCTGAGCTAATGCCCTTAAGATCACTTATGGACCACCCAAGAGTTGTCTTGTGTGTCCTTAGCACTTGAATCAGTGCCTCCTCTTCCTGTGGCTTTAAGGTAGAACTTATGATCACAAGAAAAGTGTTGTCTTCTCCCAGAAATGCATATTTCAGGGATGGTGGTAGTGGTTTGAGCTCGGGTTTGGGGTGCTTTTCCTCTAATTGAGGAATTTTTAGAGGTTCCTCTGTTTCCTCTGGCTCCTCCAGATCAGGCTGAACATCTTTAAATATGATCTCTAGCTCTGATTCGAGACTCTCAGTCATATTGACTTCTTCTACCAGAGAGTCAATAAGATCCACTTTCATGCAGTCTTTTGGTATGTCTAGATACTGCATAGCTTTGACAGCATTCAACTTAAACTCATCCTCATTGACTCTTAGGGTCACTTCCCCCTTTTGGACATCAATGAGAGTGCGTCCAGTTGCTAGGAAATGTCTTCCTAGAATGAGAGTTGCACTCTTGTGCTCCTCCATTTCCAGCACTGCAAAGTCAGTGAGAAAGGCAAATGGCCCAACCTTGACAATCATGTCCTCAATTATGCCTGATGGGTATTTAATGGAGCCATCAGCAAGTTAAAGACAGATCCGGGTTGGTTTGATCTCTTCGGTCAAACCAAGCTTTATGATAGTGGATGCAGGGATTAGGTTGATACTTGTCCCAAGATCACATAGAGCTGTCTTGGTGCAAATTCCTTCTAGTGTGCATGGTATTATAAAGCTTCCGGGATCCTTAAGCTTCTCTGGTAAGCCTTTTAGAATAACTGCACTGCATTCCTCAGTGAGAAAATTTTTCAGTTTCTCTCCAATCCTTCTTATGGCTTAAGATTTCTTTCATGAACTTAGCATAAGAGGGTATTTGCTCAAGTGCTTCTACAAACGGAATCTTTATTTCAAGAGTCCTGAGATAGTCTGCAAAGCGGGCAAATTGCTTATCCTATTCCGCTTGGCGGAGTTTCTGAGGATAAGGTATTTTGGCTTTATATTCTTCAACCTTGGTTGCTGCAGGTTTATTTCCTACAGAAGCATGCTGAGACACCTTCTTGAGGGAGTTATTATCAGCACTTGCGGGTGTCTGATCCCTTACTGGCGTTTGAACGCTAGGATTGGGCACTGGATTGGCATTTAAAGGCAGATTCATACCCTGTTCTGGCATTTGAACGCCAGAATTGAACATGGAATTGGTTTGACGCCAACTTTTCACCATTTTCTGGCGTTTAAACGCGAGAACTGGGTGTCCACTGGGCGTTCAATGCCAGTTTGTCACCCTTTTCTGGCGTTTGAACGCCAGAATCCTTCCTCTCTAGGCTCTTATTGTCCTCAGAGGGATTTTAGGTAGCATACTGTTTGTCCTCTGTCAGCTGTTCTTTCCTTGGCTTTCTGCTGCTTTGAGTTGATGTATTTAATGTTTTTCCACTCCTTAATTGAACAGCTTGACATTCTTCTATTATTTGTTTAGATAACTGTTATCTTGTCTGGTCAAGTTGTGCTTCCATATTCTTATTAGCATCCCGAGTATCTTGTAACATTTCTTTAAATTCTGCTAACTATTTTGTTAGAGTAAGTAATTGCTGGTTGAGTTCAGCAACTTTTTCTGGAGGACTAAGGTCAGTAGATACTACTTTAGCCTCTTCCTTCATGGAGGACTTACTACTCAAGTACAGATGCTGATTTCTAGCAACAGTATCTATAAGCTCTTGAGCCTCTTCAATTGTCTTTCTCATGTGTATAGATCCACCAGCTGAGTGGTCTAGAGATATCTGAGCTTTTCCTGTAAGCCCATAGTAGAAGATGTCTAACTGCACCCATTTTGAAAACATTTCAAAGGGGCTTTTCCTCAGCATCTCTCTGTACCTCTCCCAGACGTTGTAAAGGGATTCATTATCCTCTTGTTTAAAGCCTTGGATGTCCAGCCTTAGCTGTGTCATCCTCTTGGGAGGGAAATATTGATTCAAAAATTTTTTTGACAGCTGTTTCCATGTCCTTATGCTTCCTTAGGTTGGTTATTTAACCACCTCTTAGCTTGGTCTTTTACAGCAAATGGAAACAATAATAATATGTAGACATCATGGTCTACTTCTGGTGCACGAAATTGCAATCACACTTTTGCAACTCCGCACAACTAACCAGCAAGTGCACTGGGTCGTCCAAGTAATACCTTGCGTGAGCAAGGGTCGATCCCACGGAGATTGTCGGCTTGAAGCAAGCTATGGCTATCTTGTAAATCTTAGTCAGGATATCAGAAATTATCAGGATTGATTGTGAAAGACAAAAGAACATGAAATGATTACTTGTTTTGCAGTGATGGAGAATAGGTTGAGGTTTTGGAGATGCTCCATCTTCTGAATCTCTGCTTTCCTACTGTCTTCTTCTTCAAACACTCACAGTCATTCAATCATTGAATCCTACTCAGAATACCACAGACAAGGTTTAGACCTTCCGGATTCTCTTGAATGCCGCCATCAGTTCTAGCTTATACCATAAAGATTCCGGTTAAAGAATCCAAGAGATAACTACTTAATCTAAGGTAGAACGGAGGTGGTTGTCAGTCACACGTTCATGATTGGGAATGATGATGATTGTCACGGATCATCACATTCATCCGAATTAAGAACAAGTATTATCTTAGAATGGAAGCAAGCATGATTGAATGAGAAACAGTAGTAATTGCATTAATCCATAAAGACACAGCAGAGCTCCTCACCCCCAACCATGGGGTTTAGAGACTCATGCTGTGGAAAGTACACAAAGAAAACGTGTAAAGTGTCATGAGGTACTGATACAATGTCAAAAGATCCTATTAATAGTAAACTAGTAACCTAGGGTGTACATAGATGAGTAAATGACTTAAAAATCCACTTCCGGGCCCACTTGGTGTGTTCTTGGGTTGAGCAATGAAGCATTTTCGTGTAGAGACCTTTTCTGGAATTAAACGCCAGCTTTCATGCTAGTTTGGGCGTTTAACTCCAAGTTTTATGCCAGTTCCGGCGTTTAACACTGGAATTTCTGAGGGTGACTTTGAGCGCCGGTTTGGGCCATCAAAGCTTGGGCAAAGTATGGATTATTATATATTGCTGGAAAGCCCAGGAAGTCTACTTTCCAATGCCGTTAGGAGCGCGCCAATTGGGCTTCTGTAGCTCCAGAAAATCCACTTCGAGTGCAGGGAGGTCAGAATCCAACAGCATCTGCAGTCCTTTTTGGTCTCGGAATCAGATTTTTGCTCAGGACCCTCAATTTCAGCCAGAAAATACCTGAAATCACAGAAAAACACACAAACTCATAGTAAAGTCCAGAAAAGTGAATTTTAGCTAAAAACTAATAAAAATATACTAAAAACTAACTAGATTATACTAAAAACATTCTAAAAACAATGCCAAAAAGCATACAAATTATCCGCTCATCAACTTCCTTATCATGTACTATGTCAGCAATTTGTAAGAACTGTGCCAGAAACTCAGTAGGTTCTTCTTGTGAAAGACCAGAATACTGGCAATTTTGTTGCACCATGATAATGAGCTGAGGATTCAACTCAAAACTACTGACTCTGATGGAGGGTATACAGATACTACTCCCATATGAAGCAGTAGCGGGATTAGCATATGACCCCAGAGTCCTTCTGGATTATTCATTTCCACTTAGTTCTATGATGGAGAAAAGGAGATGATGTGGATTTATTTTATTTATTTTATTATATTTATATATATATATTTTTTTGACATAGTAATAATAAAAAAATTGGAAACTAAAAAAATAGAGTAAAAAAAAGATTTGAAAATTTTTTATGAGGATTTTTGAAAAAAATGAAGAAAGAGAAAGTGGTTAGGAAGTTTTGAAAAAAAGATATGATTGAAAAGATATGATTGAAGAACAATTTATAAAAAAAGATTTGATTTTTAAAATTGATGACTAATTTAATGCAAAATTTTTGAAAATTGGAGGAAAAACACCAAGGAATACCAAACTTAAAAATTTTAGGATCAAAACACAAGAAGGACTCAAGAACATAAAAAGAAAACCAAACTTAAATTTTTTAAAAAACCAAAAATAAATTTTTAGAATTAAAATAAAAACTAACAAGAAAACACCAAACTTAAAACATGCAACTAGACTCAAACAGAAAAATCTAAAAGAAAAATAATAATTTTTTTTGTTAAAAAATTTTGAAAAGAGAATAAAAGACTCTGACTCAAAAGACAAAATTTTCCTAATCTAAGCAACAAGATGAACTGTCAGTTGTTCAAACTTGAACAATCCCCGGCAACGGTAATAAAAACTTGGTGTACGAAATTGAAATCACACTTGCAATTCTGCACAACTAACCAGCAAGTGCACTGGGTCGTCCAAGTAATACCTTACGTGAGTAAGGGTTGATCCCACGGAGATTGTCGGCTTGAAGCAAGCTATGGTTACCTTGTAACACTTAGTCAAGATATTAATAATGAAAAGGGTTTTTTGTTTGCAATATTATAAAAGATCATGAAATAAAAGGTACTTGTGGTTCAATAATGGAGAATAGGTTGGAGTTTTGGAGATGCTCTGTCATCTGAATCTCTGCTTTCCTACTATCTTCCTCTTCACGCACGCAAGGCTCCTTCCATGGAAAGCTATGTGTAGGGTGTTAATGTTGTCAATGGCTACTTCCCATCCTCTCAGTGAAAATGGTCCATGTGCGTTGTCACTGCACGGCTAATCATCTGTCGGTTCTCGATCATGTTGGAATAGAATCTAGTGATCCTTTTGCATCTGTCACTACACCCAACACTCGTGAGTTTGAAGCTCGTCACAGTCATCCCTTCCCAGATCTTACTCGGAATACCATAGACAAAGTTTAGACTTTCCGAATCTCAGGAATGGCCGCCAATAATCCTAGCTTATACCATGAAGACTCTGGATGCACGAATTCGAACACTCTGTTGTCAGGAGAGGTACTCAAATTCGTGAACCAGAAACCCAAGGGATACACTTTCAATCAAAGATAGAACAGAGGTGGTTGTCAGGCACGCGTTCATAGGTTGAGAATGGTGATGAGTGTCACGGATCATCACATTCATCACGTTTAAGTGCGAATGAATATCTTAGAATGGAAACAAGCGTGATTGAATAAAAAATTAATGGTAATTGCATTAATCTATCGAGACATAACAGAGCTCCTAACCCCCAACAATGGAGTTTAGAGACTCATCCCATAGAGATACAATGTAAAACATGAAAATGTCATGAGGTACAAAATAAATCTCTAAAAGTAGTTTTTATACTCAACTAGTAACCTAGGTTTACAGAAAATGAGTAAACTAAGATAGGTAGTGTAGAAATCCACTTCTGGGGCCCACTTGGTGTGTGCTTGGACTGAGCATTGGAGCTTTCACGTGCATAGGTTATTCCTGAAGTTAAACACCAGCTTTGGTGCCAGTTTGAGCGTTTAACTCCAACTTTTATGCCAGTTCTGGCGTTTTGACGCCAGAAAAGGATAGAGAGCTGGCGTTTTGACACCAATTTATGTCATCAAAACTTGCTCAAAGTATGAACTATTATATATTGCTGGAAAGCCCTGGATGTCTACTTTCCAACACAATTGGGATCGCGCCATTTGGAGTTCCTTAGCTCCAGAAAATCCACTTTGAGTGCAGGGAGGTCAGAATCCAACAACATCTGCAGTTCTTTTTCAGCCTCTGAATCAGATTTTTGCTCAGGTTCCTCAATTTCAGCCAGAAAATATTTGAAATCACAGAAAAACACATAAACTCATAGTAAATTCCAAAAATATGCTTTTTGCACAAAAACTAATAAAAATATACTAAAAATTGGCTAAATCCTACTAAAAACTATATGAAAATACCCCCAAAAAGCATATAAATATCCGCTCATCAGAGAGCTTATTTGTAAAATTCTAGACCATGCAAGAATCCATTCATAACTAACATAATTATTATCATGTTGCTCTTGGATCAATGGATATAGATATTCTTCCATGGAGGGTTGTGGAGGGAAGGAAAATTTATCATGTGGTTGAAAGTTTGGGAGGTGGTTCATCTTGATAAGAGTATGGAGGTGGTGTATATAGAGGTGGTGGTTCTTGGAAGTATTGATGTTGAAATTGTGGTGATTCTAAGTATGGTTTATATGGCTCATATGGTTGTTGGTATGTTGGATATGGATTAGGGTCATATGGAGGTGTTTGGTGGTATTGGAGCTTGTGAGTATGGTGGTTGAGGGATATATTGAGGAGGGAGTTCATAGGCATATGGTAGTTGTGGTTGATATCCACAAGGAGGTCCACCATATCCATTAGATGGGTATACATCATGGGGTGGTTCATGGTCATAGTATGTTGGAGGAGGTTGTTGTCATGAAGATTATTCATATGCTTGAGGATCTTCCCACCTTTGATTTTCCCGTCCTTGATGCATATCCTCATTGTAATTTCCATATCCTACAATATAGTTAGAAGCAAATTCATAGCCAAAAGGGTGAGAATTTATAGTAAAAAGAGAAAATCAAAACAAAAACCAATAAGAATCAAAGAAAAAAAACTCCTACAACAATAAAAAACTAGCAAACAAACCAAAAATCAAGCTATTCATAATATCAATATATATACAATAATCAATAACAAGCGCATATTTGAAACTCTCCGGTAATGGCACCAAAAACTTGACGGAGGAAAATCGTCGATTCGGAATTTTCACAAAAATAATCTCGTCAAAGTATAGATCCAAACCAACAATCAACCCTCAATCAAAGTTTAATTTTGTTTGTCACAATGCAAACTAATAAAAACTGAGAGTATTTAAACCTCGAGTCATCTCTCAAGGAATTATAGGGAAGTGTGCATATTATTGGTTATGAGTATAAGGTGGGTTCGCAAAGAAAGAGACGAGAAACTAAATGACAAGAAAATAAAGCTAACAACTAAAGAAGTATAAATGCTAAAAGACACTCCTGGCAAGGATTAAGAGTTAAGGCTTCCTTTTCAACTCATTGACCACAACATGGTAATTACAAAGGGTTAATTCTACTTAGTTTTCTTCTAACATCGGATGGTGAAGTCAAGTGGACATAATTGAACTAAAACTAACTAACAACCATAAATTACCAATCACACTAGATATCAATGACATCAAGGCACCTAAGTCTTCAATACCAAACCAAGAGTGCTAAAAATCTACTCTAAAACTAAAACAAGCATTTTATCAAACACTTGGGGTCCATAAACATAAAGCATGGTAAAATGGCAATAATCATAAAATCTACAACTACCAAATGCAAGAAAACAATAATAGCAACTCAATTAAGCAACAATAAACATAGAAACATCAAATTGCATTATAGAAATTAAAATAACCAAAGTTCATAAGCCAAAAGTGACATAAAAGGGAAATTAACAATGTAAATTAAGAGAATCAAGACAAGTAAACAAGGAGAAGCAATGGAAGCTAGATCAAGACTAGAAATAAAACCTAAATCTAAGATAAAGTTAATCTAAATCTACCCTAATTATAGAGAGAAAAGAGAGTTTTTTTCTCTAGAATATAACCTAAAACATGTTACTAAACTAAACCTCGTTGCTCTTCCCTTGTTCTTTCTTGAATTTGGCCTCAAATACTTCAGAAATGAGTTAGATCTGGGCTTGAAGGGGTCTAGAAATTGCCAGCCACATTTTCTTTGAGTGAGTCACGTGCTTTGTGTCATACGTACGCGTAAGGTCATGCGTACCCGCCGCATGGCGATTTTCCAGGTCACGTGTACACGCAAGGTCACACGTAAGCGCCACATGGCAGATTTTCAAAACTTCATTTCTTCATGAATTTTCCACTTTACATGCTTTTTTCTTCATTTCTTCAATCTAATCTTTGCCTTCTAAGCCTAAAATCACTAAACAAACACATCAAGGCATTGAATGGAATTAAAGTGAATTAAATTTAGTAAATTAAGAGCCTAAAAAGCATATTTTTACGCTTAAGCACAATTTAGGGAGAATTTACAAAACTATGCTATTTTAGTGAATAAATGTAGGAAAAATTGATAAAATCTACCAAATTCGATACAAGATAAACCATAAAATTGTGGTTTATCACAATAGAAGGTAGCTAGTAGGATGGTTAGGATTGAAGTCTGGTGGATGTAGTATTGGGACTAAGGTCAGGGGGATGATTTTTTTTAGAAGAGTTGTAATTATTATTTTTATTAGAGATAAATTTTTTTAAAAGTTATAATTATATCATTAACTCATTAAGGATGATTCTGGAAAAAAAAAGGAGAGAAACGATTTGTATTTTAAACAAAAACCTTGATAATCAAACATATCTCTAAAATAAGAATTTTTATATTTTTAATAGAAAATATTAATACGTTTGAACCTAATCCAAATTGCTTAGAAAATGCCTGAAAATTTGTGATTGAGAAGTTGGCTTCACCATTATATTTACAATATGTTAATTGAACACAATGGTTCTATATGTAGAATTACTATTTTCCATAAATAAATTAGTTGATTATTATTTTTGACATGGGTTGCTTGTGATTTAATGCTCATAAAATTAAGTCAGAACTAGAAATTAAAAGAATGACCACTGATACTTATAGAATATTTGCGACTTTTTGGAATTATAATTTTTAGAGTAATTATCCAAATCAATCCCAAAAGATTTTAAAAGTAGACATTTTAATCCCCAAAAAAATTAATATACACATCAATCTCAAACATTTTTTTGTCAGACATAATGGTATCCTATCTATTTTTCAACGTAACTCACTAACAGAGAATGCAAATTTGACACATTTTTTTTTGTTAACATGATTTTTGCACACATTATAAATCAAAGAAAAATAATTATGAAGTAGAAATTTTGTTAACTTTGAGTTAATGGATAACTTGGTGATCAAGTTTAGATTCAAGTGAACATATAAGAATAACTTTGATTATACTTAATTCCTAGCTATCAAACCAAGCTAAGCTATATTAAATACAAAAATATCAAATGGTTTCAACCTTAAATTTTTATTTTTTCTTTTTTTATGCAAAAACTCTTTTTATATTATAAATACATACATAAAATTCTAATAAATAAATTTATCATTACTTTTGTCCAAAAACATGCAAAAAATTATGGTACATGATTATTGTGTGATTAATAATAATAATAATAAAAAATATGAATTTAATTTAATTTTAATTTTTTTATGTGATATAATTGATACTAATGAATATCACTGAATGTGCGTGCCTTCGATGATGATGATTGTATGAGCATATTTATTTACAATCTTACATAGTCCATACATATGTATATAATCAATGTTTGGATCACTTCCTAATGAAAGACATATCTATCTTGGAATTAGAGAATACTCAACATAACAAAATAAAGCGTACAAATAACAAGCGATGAAACTAAAAAAACCACAATAACACTACAAGAAAAACATTGAATATCGTCGAATTTAGCGTCGGACATTAGCGGCGGGTTTACCAATGGATTCACTGGCAAATTTGATAATAAATTTGTCAAGTAAAAATGTTACCATTGGATTTGATATTCCATTAATAAATACGCCGATAATAAATGGAAATAAAATTGGCGAGAGCATTATCGTCAGATTTACTAGCGGATTTATTTGTCGGAAACCTTGATTAGAGCAACGCTATGTTTTGGTCACTTGCAAAGCATTACCAGCGAATTTATCCTCTGGTAAATTTGACGGTAATCTTGCCCTAAATTCAAATTGCAAAATCTCTCTCCCTCTTTTTTGTATTACTCTCTCTCTCTCTCTCCCATTCTCATACATAGAGGCATAGCGCCGCGCCCTCTCCCCCAGCCCTCTCACTCTCAGCTCGGTTCACCGTCACCACATGCTCACCTCTGTCACTGTGCTTCTCGCCGGATCTACCATATCGTGTTCTCGCAAATCTCATCTCCTCCGAATACACCGCATCTTGTGCTCTCGCCGGATCCATCGCATGCTCGCGTCCCGTTGTGCCTTCTCTACTTCTGGTTTCTCACGTGCTCGTCATTAGCCGTCTTGCTCCCTCTGTCTCGTATTCTGCTCATCCACAATTACTACACCCAATGCCTGGTGAGTGCTCGCATCTCACCATGCCGCGCCATGATCCCATCCCTCCCTCGCCTTTCATCTGCGGGTGTTGCTGCCTGCATTGCACTTCTCGATTCAGCAGCTACAACAACAGTCAACATGTAAGTTTTTTTAGTTATTATAATATTGTATATTAATTTTCAATAGTTGATCCATTGATTAGAATATGATTTATGAATCTGATTAGAATATGGTAGATGTTGCACTTAAAATGTTGAAATGATTGAAATGTTATTGTTGTTACTTTTATTGTTGAATTAGGTTAGGCATTGTGTTTGCTGTCTATGAATATGCTGATTTTGTTAATTGTTGAATTGATTTTGCTAATTATGAATACAAATTGGTTGCTTTCGACTTAAGAAATTGAACAAGGTAATGAAATATGTGGTTCAAATGCCGATCCAAATGCTAGTGCACCTTTTACATTGTCAAAACATAAGGATAATGAAGTGGTATATCTTATTTGCTATTCTGACTATCAGTGAAACTGTGAATCTGAATGGTGTAGCATATTATGATATTGTCTTTAAAACTTAAGCTACTTTTCTTTCGCAACTATACTTAACATCCCCTTGGTGAATTCAGATTATATGAGCAAGTGCTCATTTCAAATGATTGAAATTATTTAAATGCAGATATTTTTCTCAATGTCATAATTAACTGCTTTTGTTATTTCACTCCTAGGAGTGGAAGATCAATTTTGATCATCAAGATAAAAATCCTATTAGTAGTAAAGTACAGGTTGTTTATAGTGAAGATGGAAAATGGTATATTCAGCAATTAATTTCTTTCGTTGCTTTGTTAGAAGCTGAGCGAGTTGTTGAAGCTACAAAGTGGGCTATCAAATGGAAAATTGCACAAGCAGCAACTATCGATGTCCAATCACGAAATTTAGAGGCAAAGCTTCGTATAAAACCAGATGACCCTGAGGATGTGGTAAGTCATTCAATAAGATTATCATTCCCTAATGTTTCTCCCTTATCTATAAAATTTATTAGTTTTTATACATAAAATGCTTGCTTCCAGCATTAATAGTGTATTTGACTAAACCGGTTTTAATATCTAGATAGTCTTGAGTTTGTCTCTTCCTCTCTCTGCCACTTTTGATAATTATTTTCTGGATGACTACCAGATCATCGTTCATGTCGTTGTGCTGGCCGTGATACTCCATCTCTCTCAATTTCTGTGCCTCTGTGGCTGCATCTTCTAATATAGACTAGGTATGATTTGTTCATTCTTTGTTTTGATTCATTGTTTATTATGATTTTTTAAAATTTTCAAGCCTTAGGATTTTTATTTATTAAATTCTATTTGTAAATTGTGTTTACTTTCTGAAACTTGTAAATTCTTCATTCTAATTCCTTAGGTTTTTTTATTTTTGTTTGTAAATTCTTTTTATTTGCTGAAATTTATTGTTATATCAATAAACATTTTACCTTCAAGTTTTGAAGTCATCTTTTAATATGCATGAATTATATATTAATTTTTAAAAAACTTTAAAATTTAATTTTACCGTCAAATTTATCATCGGTTAAATCTACCAGTAGTTATTAATTTAATTATTAATTAATAATATATTACCTTCGAATTTACCGAAAAAAATTCGACAGTAAAAATTACCAGTGAAAATATTCCGATGGTAATTAGCGACAGACAAAAAAATCCGCTGGTAAACAATTATCGATGAGATATATACAGTCGAATTCATTTCGCCGGTAAGCATATTACCGGCAAATATTTTTGGTAAATATAGCGGAAAATCCGACGGTACTCAACATTTTTTTGTAGTGTAATATGCTTTTAATTTAAGAGAATATAAGACTTAGTACATCTCTTTTTGTTAGATTTGGAATTGTGTATGTAGTAAGAATGATTCAATAATATTTTTTTTGAAAATATTTCTTATTAGAAATCAAACAGGTTTAACTTAATCTCAAAAATTAATTTGATTATAATATCTACTAATATTTTTTTTAATAAATACATGAAAAATTTAGTGAGTCATGTCAGAAAATGAATGGAAAATTATTATATCAGACATCAAAAAATGTTGAAGATTGATCTATGTGATATTTTTTTTAAAAAAAACTAAAATGTTTATTTTTAAAATTTTTAGGACTTGATTTGGGTAATTACTCTAATTTCCAGTTATTCATGTACATACCTCAATACTGGATTCTGTATAAAATAATACATACTAGAACCTTAACATGGATAGACACAAATACAATGTGTGACTTTTTAGAATTTATAATTTTGAATTATTTATGTAAGTTCTACAACATTGCATTGTGTATGAAATACACATACTAGAATCTTAACATGGAGTGAGACAAATACAGTGTAGCTTAGAAGAAAGACATTTTCCATATGCGGTGGATCCATACGTATTTTGGCAATCATGGCAACACTTCAAGTCTTCTGTGAGTTCACAAGCTTCACTAGTAATTTTGTAGCACCAATTATTTATAACTTTCTGTAGTTGTTCATGTCCTGGTGGAATATGACATAGATCTTTCTCTATCTCCTCATGTCCTACAACACAATTACACCATCACATAAAAATACTCTTTACCTAGGCCACCTATAAAGGAAATATGACTTAGATTTTTCTATTACATGATTGGAAAAACATACCTGAAGTCATGGACATGGCAAGGAAACCAATCAAAATTAAAGCAATGATGAACTTCATTCTAATAAACAATATATCCTTATCGATAGAATTGATATCGAGGTTATTTGAAAAAAATACAAACGTATCTATCAATATATAGTAGTCGAATTATTCTAGAAGACAATTGGTCATCTTACCTATTATAAAGAGAATTTATGATATTTCTATTTGTTAATTAATTATCTTTTGTTCTCACATTTTTTGGTCACTCTCATTTTGAAATAGTGATATTAAATTGAGAAAGTACAGAAAATTAATTTTTAGGTTGTTAATATTAGTCAATATTCTTTTAATTTTAAATATTCTCTTTCTTTTTTTGAAAAATTTAGCATTTAAATTGAATTTCTAACATTACTCTATTAAATATTAAACGAATTTAGTAAAATATTACTTCATATACAATTTTTTTATTTTCAAACATGTTAATTAATGAAAAATACTGAATTAAAGCTTTGGTTGACTACAATATAACATTACTATAAATGTTATATGAATATAATGCAATGGCATTAAATATATGTATAAAAACTTTTATTGTTAATAAATATTAGTTAATAAATTCACTCAGAACATACAATCAATATTAAAATATTCGTTGACTATGGCTTAGTTTGGTAAAGTTTTTATTTTTCAAAAGTAGCTTATAAAAGTTAATTTTTAAAAGATGGCTTTTTAAAAGTCGTAACATTTATGTTTGGTAAATCAAATTAAAAATAGCTTTTAATAAACACAAGCAACAATAATTGCGTTTGCTAAAACAACTTTTAAAATTTAAGAATCTTATAATAGACATAAATGTGAGCATTAAATTTGAAAATTAGTTAACATATGATGTTATATTAGACTTTTAAATTTTGAAAAGCACAAGCAAACTTTGAAAAGATTTACCTTAGGTGCTTTCAAAAGTACTCCGATCTTTTAAAAGCTGCAAGCATAAGCACGTGATCTTTTTGATTTACCAAACACATAATGAGAAGCTTGAGCTTTTAAATAGCACAAGCACCTCACTGAAAAGCTTTACCTGGAACACCCTAACTTTTAGCACGTCATGATCGTACCAAAAGTAAGGTGTTACTAACCTGTTTTCTTTTATTATCTCTTTAATATTGAGCCTTTACGTCGATATTGCGTTTCAGTTTTTAAGAAAATTCTAGAAAATTTTGTTTCTATTAATTAAGACCACATATCAAAGATCTTCAAATAATAATAATCACATCATTATTAATGATAATAAATGCCATACGAATATGTTCAATATAAAACTCAAATACAATACCTATCCCTCTGGATAAAATAAAAACTAATGCAACAAGGGCGATGGAACTCTATAAAAGCAACAGGAATCATAAGTAAAGAACCTGTGTCACTGAAAGAGTGAAAGATTTTAGGGTGAGAACAAACTACACGTTCTCGGTAGGGAATAGGAATATAGTAAAAGTAATGAGATAAAATGCAAATAATTAGCCTTACTCAATAAAACTATTTTATGAAAAAAATTATTTATACTTTAGAAAATTAATTACTTTTCTTTAAATTTCTAAACAGAAGAAAGATTTTAATCACAAAATTAGTCATATTAACCATCTCTCAGCCACATAATCATTTCTCAACTACAACATCTCACCTCAATACATCCGTGAACTAATAGCACAAGTAAGAGATCCAAACCAACATGCAAACAAGTTAAACAGCAGAATCACATAGATGTAATACAAGCAAACACAACCAAATGCAAATGTGTAAACAATGTAAAACCCGGTTAATTAACAGCTAATTAACCCATAAATGAGAATTTATTCTAGAAAGCCTAAAATGTGATTTTTATGGCTAAATGTGATAGAGGAGATTGAGACGAGAATTCTGGTACCAATTTTATAGAATTCGGACCAAGATTGGACCGAACGGGCCAAACCGGGCCAATTGGACCCAAAGTGGGCCCTTGGCCCAACATAACTTAACCAAAACCCTAGTTTTCAGCACTCTCTCTCCTCATTTGTTACACACACAAGCTGTAATTAGAGAGAAAGGGAGGAAGAACACTCTCTCAAGTTCTCTCCCTTGGTTGATCTTCAAACCACCATAACTTTTGATCTAGAGCTCCGATTGCCGCTCCGTTTGCGGCCACGCGTTCACCGTGGAGAGCTA
>NC_029774.3:53425928-53427820 GCF_000817695.3 Arachis duranensis
AGGGTTTGGTGGTGAAAAATCTGTTCTTGGAGGTTTTGAGGCCTTGAGAGCTTGTGGATAAGTGGTTTGGAAGTGCTCCGGGTGAGCTTGGGAAAATCGGCTAAGGTATGGTTTCGGTATAATGGCATGTTTTGATTGATTTTGAAAAGAGTTGGAAATGGCTTGTTTGCAAATGTCACTTTGTGGTTTTTATGAAAAATATGGTTTTTGGGCATACTTTGGTGGGACATAACTTGGACTACGGATCTCTGTTTTGTGTTAAATCTATTTAAAAATGAAATTGGATCCGGGATGTCCATGCCGTTCGAAGAACGGGTGAAAAATGATTTAAAATGAGAAAGTTATGTCCGTTGGAAGATTGGGGTTCAAATTGGTGGATTCTGCAACTTTTAACTTAGAAAATTTTTAGCAGAATGACCCCTTGCGCATGGGCGCACTTGGCGCGTGCGCGCCGTTCTTCCCAAAAATGCCATCCACGCGTGCGCGTGATGTGCGCGGGCGCGCCGATGGTGCTGCACCCAATGCCCAGCCATTTTCCAGAGAGTTATGCCAAAACTGTGCTAGTGTTGTGCCTGGGGCACGAGAACACCCACGCATACGCGTGGTTGAGGCGTGCGCGTCGGTTGGCAAATGTTTAATTCACGCGTTAGCGTGCATGACGCTTGCGCGTCGATGAAGTTTTTGAGGCCATCCACGCGTGCGCGTGGAGTGCGCGTACGCGTGGACCTGTTTTCATCCCAAAGTTGATTTTTGAGTTTTAAAAGCCAAATTTCATACTTCTAAGCCTCCGATCTCACCACTTATGTCTTAAATCATTATGATATGTCTAGCTATGAGAAGAAAGGCTAGTGAATGTGGTAACTTGCGAGTGAAACAAGGGAAAATGAATGATCAATGAGGATCAAGCATGATTATGTGAGATGCGGAGGATGGTGGTGGAAGTGCTTGTTATGCCATAGGCCGAAAGGCTGTGATTGTTAATGAAACGGCTGGTTATAGATTTAACCGTGAGCCGGATGGCTGGATTATTGTCGTGTTACGGCGGAGCCATGATTATGGCTATGTATAAATGCATATATATGCTGTTGAATAAATTGTGAATGTTGCACTTCCATTATCAGAGATGAGAGTTTCCCTGGGAGAAAGCAGTGGCTAGCCACCATGTGCTCCAGGTCGAGACTTGAAGCTCTTTTAACCCTATGTTGTCAGGGTGGCTGGGCACTGTGAAATTCCCGAGGTCGAGACTTGAAGCTCTTTTGACCCTATGTTGTCAGGGTGGCCGGGCACTGTGAAATTCTCGGACGAGCTCACCTCCAAAAATATTCACCCGTGATGGTGATGGATAAATATTCACCAGTGAGGGTGATGGATATGGATCATGATTATGATCAAGTTATAATGAGCATGACTTAAGTTGGGGAGACACGACAGAGGGACAGTCCAATGGTTAACTGCCAGGACTTGTTGGGTTGGCTCTATAACCGACAGATGATATCATCAGCCACTAGGAACAGGCATTCATTATATGCATACTATATGAATTGTTTGAGATTGCCTATTTGACTGCATATTACTTGCTAATTGTCTAAATGCCTTACTTGTTCCTAATTGTATATTTCTTGCTTGATATAACTGTGTTTGCTATATTATACTCCTGCTGGTGGTTGGGAGGTCTGAAGGAATTGGAAAAGGAAGTATTAGTTAGACGGAAGGATCTTTGGTCAGATGCCCTTTATGGTTTAGCTTGTTTATAAGCTTTGATATTATCTGGAGGAAGTTCTAGGATTGCCTTCGGCTTTCCTCTATTATTATGTATTATATATGTGGAAGCTGCTACCATGCTGGGGACCTCTGGTTCTCACCCATGCGGATTTTGTGGTTTTCAGATGCAG
>NC_029774.3:53434473-53449556 GCF_000817695.3 Arachis duranensis
CTTCCATTGAAGGGTTCTCAGGATCATAAGCTTCTTCCTCAGATGAAGCTTCCTTAGTACTGCTTGGTGCATTTTGCATTCCAGACAGACTTTGAGAACTCATATTGACTTGCTGAGTTAATATTTTGTTCTGAGCCAATATGGCATTCAGAGTATCAATCTCAAGAACTCTTTTCTTCTGAGTTGTCCCACTGCTCACAGAATTTCTTTCAGAAGTGTACATGAACTGGTTATTTGTAACCATTTCAATGAGTTCCTGGGCTTCTGCAGGTATTTTCTTCAAATGAATAGATCCACCTGCAGAATGGTCCAATGACATCTTGGATAACTCAGATACACCATCATAGAAGATACTTGTGATGCTCCATTCTGAAAGCATGCCAGAAGGACACCGTCTGATCAATTGCTTGTATCTTTCCCAAGTTTCATAGAGGGATTCATCTTCCTTCTGTTTGAAGGTTTGAACTTCCACTCTAAGCTTACTCATCTTTTGAGGTGGAAAAAATTTAGCTAAGAAGGCATTGACCAGCTTTTCCCAAGAGTTCAGGCTGTCTCTAGGTTGTGAGTTTAACCATATACTAGCTCTGTCTCTTACAGCAAAAGGGAAAAGCATAAGTCTGTAAACCTCGGGATCAACTCCATTGGTCTTAACAGTGTTACAGATTTGCAAAAATTTAGCCAAGAACTGATGAGGATTTTCAAATGGAAGTCCATGAAACTTGTAATTATGTTGCATCAGAGAAACTAATTGAGGCTTAAGCTCAAAGTTGTTTGCTCCAATGGCAGGAATAGAGATGCTTCTCCCATAGAAGTCGGGAGTAGGTGCAGTAAAGTCACCAAGCACCTTCGTTGTATTGTTGGCATTGTTGTTATTTTCGGCTGCCATTTCTTCTTCTTTTTCGAAAATTTCTGTCAGGTCCTCTCCAGAGAGTTGTGCTTTAGCTTCTCTTAGCTTCCTCTTCAGAGTCCTTTCAAGTTCAGGATCAGCTTCAACAAGAATTCCTTTATCTTTGTTCCTACTCATATGAAAGAGAAGAAAACAAAGAAAGTATGGAATCCTCTATGTCACAGTATAGAGATTCCTTGATGTGTCAAAGGAAAGGAAGAATAGAAGGATGAGGTAGAGAGAGGGATTCGAACTTATAGAGGGGAGGGGGTCCAAATTATTAAAGGAGGATAAGTGTTAATGATTAAATAGAAAGAGATGAGAGAGAGAGTTTTCAAAAATTAAAAAAAAAAGATTTTTGAAAAAGTGGTTAGTGATTTTCGAAAATTGGGAGTGGAAAAGTGGTTAGATGGTTTTGAAAAAGATAAGAAATAGTGATTTGTTGAAAAAGATTTGGAAATAATTTTGAAAAGATAAGAAATTAGAAAAAAAAGAATTTGAAATCAAATTAAAAGAGATATGATTGAAAAAATTTGATTTTAAAAAGATATGATTGAAAAGATATGATTGAAGAAAATTTGATTTTTTTTAAAAAAGATACGATTAAAAAGATATGGTTGAAAAAGATTTGATTTTTAAAATTGATGACTTGACCAACAAGAAATTAAAAAATATGATTCTAAAATTCAAATATTGAACCTTTCTTAACAAGAAAGTAACAAACTTGAAATTTTTGAATCACAACATTAATTGTTAGTAAGGATTTTCAAAAATATTAAAAGAAAAATGAAAAAGATTTGATTTTGAAAAAGATGTGATTGATAAGAGAGGATATGAAAAAGATAAGATTTTGAAAAATTAGTTTTAAAACTTGAAAAATTGAAGAAGATTTGAATTGAAAACAAAACTACCTCCTTGGTGCTATCCTGGCGTTAAATGCCTGAATGGTTTCCATTCTGGCATTTAACGCCGACTTGCCTACCTCCTTGGGCGTTAAACGCCCAGCCAGGTACCCTGGCTGGCATTTAAACACCAAAATTCCTTCTTCGCTGGGCGTTTTGAACGCCCAGCTTTTTCTCTGTGATTCCTCTACTGTATGTTTTGAATCTTCAATTCTTTATATTATTGACTTGAAAAGACATAATTTTGAATTTTTAATGATTAGAGAGAGAAACAACAAAATGAAATTAAACATGAAAAACTAAGATAAAAACAAAGAATGCATGCAAGAACATTTGAATGTCAAGATGAACACCAAGAACACTTTGAAGATTATGATGAACATCAAGAACATATTTTTGAAATTTTTTTTAGAAAAGAAAGACATGCAAGACACCAAACTTAGAAATTTTCATACTAGAGATACTAACGATTTGAGAATGCACATGAGAAACAACAAAAGACACAAAACAAGAGAATTTAAAGATTAGACAAAGAAAATCATCAAGAACAACTTGAAGATCATAAAGAACACTGTGCATGAGTTTTCGAAAATTTGCAAGAAAAATAAAAACATGCAATTGACACCAAAACTTAAAAATTGACACTAGACTCAAACAAGAAGCACAAAATCTTTTTGATTTTATGATTTTAAATTTTTTTTTGAAAATTATTTTGAAAAAGAAAATAAGAAACTCAAAATTTTTAATAAGAATTCCAAGAATCATGCAATGTTAATCTAAAGTTTCGGTCTAAAAAGATTAGACATGGCTAATCAAGCTTTAGTAGGACATTACATACAACAGCCAAATTGATGGGAATCAACTAACTCCTGTGATGATAAAAGCATTATCTGAAACTCTAGAATTAATTCTTAAAAATTCTGAAGAACAAAATAAAAAGAAAAATACCTAATCTAAGCAACAAGATGAACCGTCAGTTGTCCAAACTCGAACGATCCTCGGAAACGGCGCCAAAAACTTGGTACACGTAATCGTGATACACAACTTCGTGCAGCTAACCAGCAAGTGCACTGGGTCGTCCAAGTAATACCTTACGTGAGTAAGGGTCGATTCCAAAGAGATTGTCGGCTTGAAGCAAGCTATGGTCACCTTATAAATCTCAGTCAGGCGGATTCAAATGGTTATAAGGTTTTGATAATTAAAAGAGAAATAACATATAAAATAGGATAGAGATACTTATGCAATTCATTGATGGGAATTTTAGATAAGCGTATGGAGATGCTTTGTTCCCTCTGAGCCTCTGCTTTCCTATTGCCTTCATCCAGTCATTCATACTCCTTTCCATGGCAAGCTGTATGTAGGTAGATTACCGTTGTCAATGGCTACCATCCATCCTCTCAGTGAAAATGGTTCGGCTACAGGTTACATAGGGCTAATCATCTATCGGTTCTCGATCATGTTGGAATAAGATCTATTGATCCTTTTGCACACTGTCACTGCGCCCAACACTCGTGAGTTTGAAGCTCGTCACAGTCATCCCATCCCAGATCTTACTCGGAATAACACAGACAAGGTTTAGACTTTTCGGATCTCAAGAATGCTGTCAATTGATTCTAGCTTATACCAAGAAGACTCTAATTGCACGAAATGGAAGCACTGTTGTCTGGAGAAGCAACCATGCATCGTGAACTAGTAGGCCAAGAGATACACACTCAAGCTCTTGCAAATAGAACGGAAATGGTTGTCAGGCACGCGTTCATAAGGGAGGATGATGTTGAGTGTCACGGATCATCACATCCATCAGGTTGAAGTACGAGTGAATATCTTAGAACAGGAATAAGCGTGAATTGAATAGAAGAACAATAGTACTTTGCATTAATTCATGAAGAACAACAGAGCTCCACACCTTAGTCTATGGTGTGTAGAAACTCCACCGTTGAAAATACATAAGAACAAGGTCTAAGCATGGCCGAATGGCCATGCCTCCCAAATAACATGAAACAATCGAAAAAGGGTTCAAAGACCTGATCCCAAGATCAAAGATGATCAAAAGATTAAAATACAATAGTAAAAGGTCCTATTTATAAAGAACTAGTAACCTAGGGTTTACAGAAATAAGTAAATGATGCAGAAATCCACTTTCTGGGGCCCACTTGGTGTGTGCTTGGGATGAGAATTGAAGCTTTCACGTGCATAGGCTTTTCTTGGAGTTAAACGCTAGCTCTGGTGCCAGTTTGGAAGTTTAACTCCAGCTTTTATGCCGGTTCTGGCGTTTAACGCCAGAAAAGGGTCTCTGACCAGCATTTTGACGCCAATTTGGGTCATCAAATCTTGGGCAAAGTATGAACTATTATACATTGTTAGAAATCCCAAGATGTCTACTTTCCAACACAATTGAGAGCATGCCAATTGGGCTTCTGTAGCTCCAGAAAATTCATTTCGAGTAGAAGGAGGTTAGAATCCAACAGCATCTACAGTCCTTTTTCAGCCTCTGAATTAGATTTTTGCTCAGGTCCCTCAATTTCAGCCAAAAAATACCTGAAATCACAGAAAAACACACAAACTCATAGTAAAGTCTAGAAATGTGATTTTTGCATAAAAACTAATAATTATATACTAAAAACTAACTAAATTATACTAAAACTACCTAAAAACAATGCCAAAAAGCGTATAAATTATCCGCTCATTAGTAATAGATCGAAATTAAATATTATTCTTAAATCAGATTTTCTTTTAAAATTCAGGCTATGCCACCCTTTCAGGGTCCTAACCAAACTATTTTCCATTCTCAAAAATCATTCTTGATAATTCAAACAAGTCAAATCCGATACCATGAACCCATTTCCAATCCTCCAAGATTAATTCCAATAAATCAACAAGCCAAGTCCAATATCTAAAATATTTACAAGTCTAAAATCTAACTAGTTCCAATTTCAAAACCTTTTTCAACTCTCAATACATTATTAACAAAACAAATGTTCAAATACAAAGCCTTTTTCTTTACAAGTTAAATAAATACGTAAAACAAGTCCTTTTTAACATAGAGACATTTTTCAAAATTAGCTTTCAAATCAAGTTTTTTTAAATAAAATCCCTTTTTCATATATTTTTACATGAAATTGGGCAGCATCTCCCTTTAACATTCGACTTTACCACTCTTACGGGTTCCTTCATTCTTTCAACAATTCACTAATCAGATTCCACAAACATCAATTCCCAAACCATTGTAACAGTGCTCACTGTTATCAAATAAGTCTCAAATCAACAACCAAACCAAGAAAATTAACATGACTATAAATTTCAGCAACATTCACAGCCTCAATCCAAACTTAATTTATATTTCAGTTTAACAAACAACACCAATTAAATACCATTCACAACTACAATTAAACCAATCCTCATCAGATAGTAAAACTACACACTTATAAATTATTTGCAAGTATTCAATAGGTTTCAGGCATTCTTAAATTAAAACTTTTAATTTCAAAATGAACCCCCTACCTCAGTTAGTCGAAACCCACAAAGTTAAGCGTGTCTCCAACTTCGATTTAACTTGTAGCAATAGCAACAGCCTCAAACCAGATTAGCAACAATAGTGGCATTAGCCGCACCAATAACTCCCCACAACAGCAATACCATCGTACAATTTGTGGTGGCATTTACACAGCCCTAATACGTTAATATCTCAAAATTCTTAACAACCGTAAAACTAAATAGTAATAACGAGGGTTTTGAAATTGGGGACACTTACAGAAATTAAAATGAACAAGGGAAAGGAATAGGAGCAGTTTTGATGGTAACTTCTGACAATCAAAGCAGCGATGAGGAGCTTGGCAATAGTGATTGGCCCCAGCAGTGGTGCGGCGGTTCGTCAGTGACGGAGTTGGCGATAATAGGTCCATCGCTGGTGGCAGAATGCGATGGTTCCTCTCTTTCCTCAAGTTCTGACTCCCGATTGTGAGGCATGGTGACCGTGACGTTAACAGCACATGCAGTTCAACGATAGAGGTGTGAACGGCAGCACAAACAGTGACAAACGATGGTGACTCCTCCCTCTGAGTCCCTAGCCCGTGTCCTCTACTCCCTTCTCCTTCATCAGTGGTGGCGGTACAATTCCTTCTAGCAGTGGCGGTTTCCCTCGCGAGTTCCTTTTGTCTCTCCTGACGCTGCTGATGACAGCGACAGCGGTGAGTTGCAACGGCGAGCTGGACGTGGCGGCGCAGCAGCAAACCCTGCGGCGCCATCCCTCCCCCTCTTTTATTCTCCCTCGCGCTTTGATTTCCCCTCTCAACTCTCTGATCTTAAACTCTCGTTTCTTTCCTTCTGTTACCTTTCTTCGTTGAGGTGTGGATGTGGGTAAAAAGGAAAAGGGGGTTGGCGGTGGTAAGTGACAAGAAAAATGAGCGTGGCCCACTGAGGGGTTGACAGGCTAGCGGGTACGTGTGTGTGAGTTGAGTAAGAGGAATTAGGGTTAGCAAAATTGAGGATTTTGGCTAGTTTAATAATTTTTATAAAATTAGGGTAATATCTAATTGAAATCTAATTTTAATCTAATACGAATATTTATAAAAATATTTATTTAATTACCAATTTAATTTATTTTCAAATAAACACTCTAGTTCAATAATTAGAGTTAATCAAATTGATTTCTTTTAAATAATAAAATAGAGTTCAAAATCTAATTATTCAAATTAAACTATATATCTAAAAATCCTCATTATTTTTCAATTACTCAAACTTTCACATCAATAATAAAAAAATATCCAATTAATATAATTTTTTCTAAAATTAATATCTTGAATAGATAAAATAAATTATAATTAATTTATTATGTAATTTCTAAAAATCTAGGTTCTTACATCACCAAACCAAACATATGTATGATCTAGTATTTAAATATAGTTTTTAAAAAAACATTTTTAAAAATTAAAATTGTAATTCTAGTTAAATGTATGAATAAATTTTTTAAAAATTATTATGAGTAATTATTTTGATGAATGACAAATGTTGAGTTTGAAAAAACTAAAATTTTATTTGATGATGATAAACATTAGTGGTTTAGGTTAAAAGTCCAAATATTTTTGTAATGTGTGTGGTTATTGTGCATAAAAATAAAATAGCTATCAAACAGGCCTAAATCCACTTGCCAACACTAACTTCCTCCTTTGACCCGTAATTAATATGTCAAATTTACTTTCACAATTTAAATGGTATGTTCAAAACTGGGTTTAAGCAAAATGAAAAAGTGAAACACATAGTTTAAGCATTGAAAAAGAAAAAAATGGGAGAAAAGGTCAAAGTTGGAGGCAAAAGAGAAAAATCAAATCTAATTTGGTACAGAAGCAAATCAAAGAAGCTGAATTACCATCTCTGTGCAACCACTCTAACTCGTTGAAGTTGCCATCTTTTCAGCTGTACATTTTTAGGTAAGAAGAAGAAAATGGAGGTTGTTTTTTTCTGTTGTAAATCAAAGGTCACAATTGAAATTTGGAGCCAAAGAACGGATCAATGGTTCAGATATTTGAAGTCAAAAGAAAAGGAAAAAGAAGCAGATAGGTCAGAATGCAAGCCAACTCCCTATCCATGAAAATCCGCTGCTGTCCCATCTTTTCTTTACGTCCCTACTCTGATCTTTGGGGAAGAATACAAAGTCAAACGTGCATTCTCACCAAGCTCAAGTTTAGAAGTTTTACTCTTATATAAAAGGGTAAAAGTAAGAAATTGAAGTAAAGAGAGTGAGTACAATTTTTGGGTTTCATAGCTTTCTAGCTATACATTCTTCTCTTTCATGGTTTTACATTAAAATTTCTGTTCTTCAGTTTTATCTTTCTTTGTTTCAAGTCAATGGAAAAATGCTAATTAGTGGGGAATCAGTAAAATCCATTGAGAGAAAAGGCAAAGAGAGAAAGCTTGGAGAAAAGCCAGAAATTATGTCAATATCTTTTGTAATTGTTTCTGTTTTGTTTTCATAAACTTGAAAGATTTTCCTTGCTATGTTGTGTGAGCACTTAGTGTTGAGAGTTTAGAGAGTGAACCTAGCCAAATTAAACTTGGGTAGAAGTTTGATTTGTCCGTGATAGGATTAGGTTAAATCCTTGGAATTGGTGTTTGTTATTCTTTGAAAAAGATAGTGGAAATTCCACCACAGTTGTGGTGGAGACTGGATGTAGGCAACATTGCACATGGTAGTTGAACCAGAATATATGACTGTATTATTTTCTCTTCACTAGTCCTTCTGATCTTTTCATTTTTAGACAAAATGAAATTATCTCCCATTTAATCAACTTCACAGATGTTACAGCAACACAGAGAGTTAACATCACTTTTTTGCTCCGTTCCTGATTCAATTGGGGAAAGACAAAATGAATTTGTCTCCATCATAATCAATGTTACAGACTCCACAACAACAAGTTCTTAAAAACTGGTTTGAAGTTTAAAAGAGTACAAGTTTAAAAGAGGCCATAGATTCAACCCCCTTCTATATGCTATTGGAAACCTTCGATTAGTATCAAGTGCAACATCCAAGGAATCAAGCTTCTCAGTTTGGAGCAAAGATCCAATGGCCAACAATATGAGTGCAAACACTGTGGCTTGCACACTCACTGAGGTTAGTCCAACAATAGACCACCTTTTTTAATTGGCAAGAACTACACTTACTGAAATGAGAGAATGCAGATATTTGTGTAGTCTGTTGATTACAATATATGGAAGATCATTGTGGATAGTCCACAAGACCCAACAAAGACAAGTACTGAAGGAGTGGTGACTCCCAAAGAAGAAGACGAATCAAACAAAGAATATAAGAAAAAGGTCGAGCTAAACGCTTAGGTAATCAACATGATGAATTGTGTAATTAGCTTTGAGCAATTTCAGAAGGTCTCAAGATGCAAAACAACAAAAGAGATTTGGGATAAACTCCAACTCACTCATGAAGGAACTCAACATGTCAAGAAAACAAGGATTGATATACTTAGAAAAGAATATGAAATGTTCACTTTGAAGGAAGGAGAAACCATCGATGAGATGTTTGAAATATTTTTTTATCATTATCAATAGCTTGGGAGCTGTGGGGATGACTCACATCGAACAAGTGCTAGTAAGGAAAACACTTAAAAGTCTCAATAAAGAGTGAATAACAAAAACAACTGTTATTTCTAAGAGCAACAATCTGAATCAAATGTCCTATAATGAGTTGAGAGGAAAGCTACTTGCTTATGAAACTACCCACTGATGTGTGGAAAACGATCCAACACAAAACTCACCGGCAAGTGTACCGGGTCGCATCAAGTAATAATAACTCACATGAGTGAGGTCGATCCCACAGGGATTGAAGGATTGAGCAATTTTAGTTTAGTGGTTGATTTAGTCAAACGAATCAAATGTTGGTTGAGTGGGTTGTATTTAACAGAAGCTAAATTGCTTGGAATGTAAAGGGAGAGGGGGAAATTGCAGTAAATTAAAGAGCAGGAAAGTAAACTTGCTGAATTGTAAAAAACAAGAATGTAAATGACTGAAACTTAAAGTGCAAGAAACGTAAATTGCAGTAACTTAAAGTGCAAGAAATGTAAATTGCTTGAATATAAAAATGTTTAAAGAGATTTTGAATGGAGATTGAGACAGAATTTCCTCAATTCTTCACACCCAAAACTCAAAACAAGGAAATAAAAAATGCACAAGTAAGAACGAGGAAGAAGAGAGATCAATTCTCCTCCCCAATTCTCTGAAATCTCGGTTCAGTCTCTCAAGAAAAGTTGCAAAAAATTCAAAGCTCAAATAAAGTGCAAAATTAAAAGTCAAGCCAAAAAGTCCTAATTACATCAAACTAGCTCCTATTTATACACTTTCTATTCTTGGATCTTGGGATTTGGATGGGCTTTTGATTTGGTGAAGAAATGAATTAAATTGGATTTTTAATTCAATTTTTGGCCCAAAACAATAGCTTCCAGGAGGCTGCCCTGCCCTTGTGGAGGGCAGGGCAGGATTTGGTGCGTGTCCCTTGTGGTGGGCAGGGCAGAAAATTGATGTGTGGTGCGTGCGTGGTGCGGGCGTGGTGCAGCTTGGTGCGCAGGATGCTGCCCTGCCCTCGCGGAGGGCAGGGTAGAAAAGTTTGGTGCGCCAGATTGGTGCCTTGGTGCGCTGCTGGTGCTGCCGAATGTTGCTTTGGTGCGCCAGAATGGTGCGCTGGCCGTGCCACAACAAAATGCTGCCCTGCCCTCGCGGAGGGCAGGGCAGTGTCTCCAACATGAAGTCCCGTATTCGAGACATGGATGCTACACACGCTACTCAATTTTCTTGGCTTTCTTGGCACCAAAGTGAGGCTTAATTCCTTGCTTCCTCATGGTCCCGTGTTCAACTCTTGTGGCAAGCATTGTAGGCATTTTCCTTTGATTTTCTTCCCTTGGTGAGCCCGATACTGCCCTTGAGGAGGGCAGGGCAACATTTTGATCATCTTGATTTCAAGGCACAGATTTGTGCTCTGCCCTTGTAGTGGGCAGGGCAGAGTTGCCTTTCATGCTTTGTTCCCTTTTGTTGCCCTCCTAGAGGGCAGTGTGCCCTTGTGGAGGGCAATGCTTGCTTCCCTCCTTCATAAGCCACGCCTTTTTCTCCTTTGGCCACACTTTCTTAGGCCACGCTTTTCTCTTTTATTCTTTTCTTCACCTACAATAAACCAAAACAACAACTCAAAGTATCACTAAATTCAAGAGGCTTATAAATCAATTAAAATTCAATTAAAATTAGCTTAAACCTCATGAGTTAACATTAATTTCATGGTGGTTGTTTGATTTCAAGAAGTTATGCATTTTCACTCCAAATCAATTACTTAGGATGCAAGAAAGTGCATAAAGACTAATAAAACAAGTGAAATTAGCTTGAAAAATGGGTATATGATGACTTGTCATCAAGCCTGCCGATGATGAGGCTATTACGACTCGCCTTTTGGTATCCTTTCCTCCCTTGCTAACTTTTCTATGCTTAACAAGCTTATTATTCTTTTGGAGGTTTGGTGTCTAATGTTGCAGTAATATCCTTTGGCTTTATTATTTTTTTCTTTTACTCAACATCTTTCCACCATAGACACATGGCTCACTATTTCTTCCTAGGATCATTGATGCCCAGCATCTCTTTGGATACTAAATGTTTTGTATCTAAGTTGCTCTTTATTGTGGACTTTCAATTGGCCATCCCAAATCAGTTGATCTAAGTGACCGGGTTTTAAAATACCCCTTAGAATTTACTCATCCAAGCATATCTTAGTACAAGAACACCACAGGCATATGTCCTAGGGTCCAAGCTATTGGTGTCCAACCTTTATTCTTTGTTTTTCTTGCCATTTTGGTTTTTTCTTCTTCCTTTTCTTTCTGTTTTTGTTCTCAAGGGCTTTTTTTGTATTGATGAGAGTCTTTACAACAGCAAGCTAACTCACACTTGAATGAGAGTGATATTATGCAACAATTATTTCATGAGTTATGCATTTAATCAAACACATATACCACCATTAACTTCCATTCTTACTTATACAACATTGGATATTTCACTTTTCAATTCAAACAAAATCTCTTTTATTCAAGCATATGGGAAACAAAACAAAATTTAGCTAAATGATGGATAACAAACAACATGCAGATTTAGCATTTCTCTAGCTATTTATTAAATGACTTAAAATAAAAACAAGGAACAAAAGTTGCATGAAGTAAAAAGGCATAAACATATCATGTTTCAGACATGCATCTCCTTATTATAGACATGAAAGAGGAAGTATGAAAGAACTTTGCTACCTTCTAATGATCGTGGCTGCTGCTTGATTCTCCCTTTTTCTTCTTTCTCTTCCCTAGCTTGGAATAATCTCGGATCTCTTCACCAGGACATCTTCTACCCCAAACAGAATCTAAGAGTCCCGAGAGCCCAACTTCTTCCAATCTTTTAAAAGTTGCCTCAGTATAGTGATGAGACCTTGCCTGTTGCTTGGCTACAAATTTAGGGCATTGCTCAAATGGCTTGATCTGAGGATTGAGTGTTGGCAAATTATGGGTCAAGTACTCCAACCTTGCTTGCATGTTTTCATCATTAATTGTGGGTCAAATACTCCAACCTTGCTTGTATGTTTTCATCACTCTCCATTCTTTGCACATATCTAACTTCTTCCATGGTGTGATGAATATTCTTCCATTGATACAGGTTGTGACTATATTCCCCTGCTTTAGCTTGACTAAAATACAGCTTGTCATATGATTCTTTGAATTCTTTATATTGCTCTTTTTGTCCTTCAAGAATCTGTGCTTGAAATTCTTGCTGCTGAGTCATCATGTGTTGTAGCCATCTCTCTTGTTTCTCCTCCATTTGACGCTGCCAAGCTTCTCGTTCCTCTTTATCTTTCAAATATTACTCTCTAAATTCTGGATGGGGCTCTAGATATTTCTCTTGGCACCCCTGATTCTGACCTTGTTGAGCCTGCATGAGTTGCTGAGATAGTTCTTCAATTGATCTTTGTAACTGGCTCATGTCTATGGCATCATGATTTGTAGCTGGCTCATGTCTATGGCACCATGAGCTTGATTTCGTCCTTCCTCTCTTTGTGATCTCCTTTGTCTGGGAGCTACCACCCCCTCTTGATCATCTTCTTCATTCATTCCTTCCATACTCTTCTTGGTGATTCCTTTCCCTTTTTTCACTTTTTCCGTGTCCTCATCTTCAAAGATCACTCCTGCTTTGTCACATAGCCTGAGGATGGTACTTGGATGTCCAAGACCACTTGATTTGCTTGTGCTATTGGCCATCTCTTGAATACTGTTGGCT
Organism: Arachis duranensis; assembly: GCF_000817695.3. Lineage (NCBI taxonomy): Eukaryota > Viridiplantae > Streptophyta > Magnoliopsida > Fabales > Fabaceae > Arachis > Arachis duranensis. The sequence goes on from NC_029774.3 coordinate 53,447,056, forward strand.
ATGAGTTGTGCGAGGTTGATTTCACCTCCATGTAAGATGCAGTATGTCAAGAGTGCTCGTTTGATTGTGACCCAAGAGGCATTTCCAGTAGGGAGGATAGACCTCCTTACTATCTCATACCATCTTTTGGCCACAGGAGTAAGATTTATTCTCCTCAAGTGGCTTGGAACTCCTTTTGAATCTCTTTCCCAGTCTGTGTTTTCCACACATAACCCTTGCAAGATCTCATCAGGATTGTTTTCCATCTGCAATCTGGTTTCATAATTGGGCTCTGCATAAGTTATGGTTCTCAACTTTAGAGCCCTAGTGATGGCTGCTGGACTGAAGCTCACTTCAACTCCTCTGACATAACTTGTGTAAGGAGCACTATCTTTGTTTTCTTTCACATCATTTGCATAGAACTCCCTGATCATGACTGCACTGATGTCAACAAGAGGAGCACATAAAAGTTCCCACCTTCTTTCTTTAGTGATTTGCCTCATGATGGGGTATTCCTCGTCTCTCAACTCAAGGCCTTTCTCATAGATTACATTCTTTGTCTTCATGAACCTATGATATCTCCCTTCATGGAATTGGGATCTAAATTTGTTTGCATCAAATGATGGAGGTTCAGCTACCATAGGTTCCTTTCCCGGCCTTCTTTTTGAACTTGAGGAGGCCATTGGATTTGAGGTGAGAAGAAAGGAAAAGTGAGAATAGAAGAAGTATGTGTTGTGTTTGGGATGAGTTTTGGTTCGGTTCTGTTGTGTGAGATAAGGGAATTATGTTGGTTTTGGGAGTAAAGGGAATTATGGTTTTCATATGAAGGTAGCTTGAATGAGTGTGTGAACCGTTTAGTGCTACGGCTATTAATAGGCAGATTCTTCAAGCTTTCCAACAAAACCACAATGAATGAAGAAGGAGCTCGCTGGTGCTCATGAAGGGTTGAGATTGAGTTGTTCATCTAAGGGGTTCATGGAATGGACGGTCTGCATGCAGTGTTGAGGCTTTGACGAGGATCCTCCTCCCATTGGCTGCATGCATTTAGGCGTTCAATGAAGCATGCATGCATGTTCTGCTTCCCAAGGGGCACATCTCCCTAGGCACATGTGACTATTCCTCTCTTAGCTTGTCCTAGCCGTGGCCCCTCCTTGCTTTTGTCGAGATCTACATAAACCAAAACAGCTAGCCTTAGATATTAATATAAACGTTAGCCATTGACTTGTAAAAAAAATTTGTTCTGTTTTGTTTAATTGTTATTTGATTTTTTTGTGATCAATTGTGTCCCTAAATAAAAATGCTAAAAGTTGGTGAACACCAAACTTATCTCTTGTTGAGGGAACGGCTTATCAATGCAAACCATTCTTCACAATTGATGTGTTTTATGATAAAAACTTGATGCATGATCCCTTTCTGTATGGTTTTGATTCCGTAAATAGGGAACTAATCTGTGGAACAATATTACATATGTAGACGCCAAACTTAGTGTTTGGTCGTATGGTTTAGCAAGATGACATTTCATATGTTCTAAGAATAGCCCCCTTTCTTTTTGAAAAGCAAAAGTTGAGTGTGCCTTAAGGAACACCAAACTTAAAAGTTTGACTTATGCTCTAAGGCACTGTATGCATTTATCAAGTTTGAAAGTTCAAAATCATACTCAAGGGAATCATAGCTTATTAGATGAAAGAAAAGACAGAAATCTTAAATCATGGGTTGCCTCCCATGAAGCGCTCTTTTATTGTCACTAGCTTGACATTGAACTCCCTTTAGGGTGGTTGATGTTGGTGATGTCTCAACTTGTCACCTCTCACTGTAAGCTTTCTCTGTGTGCCTGGATGCTCTATTTCAATGTGCTCAAGAGAAAGTACTTGGTTGACAGTGTAATAATCTTCTGTTCCCAGCTGTTGATATACTAGTTGCACCTTATCACCTTTAGAAAATCCTTCAGTTGGGATTTTCTTGTTCTTCCACCCTTTGTGAGCCTTATTCTTGCTCTTCATCTTTTTCTTTCTTGTTGATCTTTCTTTCTTGACAGTGACTTGGGTTGTGATACCTTCCTTCTTGTTTATCACCCCTGCTTCCCTTTGAATTCCTTTTTCTTCTTGCAGCTGCTTGTTTTTTTGTTCTACTGCCTTGTCGGTTGCTTGCTTTGGAAGGACGTCACCACTTGTTTTGCTTGTTTCTTCATTCCTTTGTAATTCTAGAAAGACTTTCAAGGTGATGCTCTCCTCATGCATCCTGAGGGTTAACTCTCCCTACTCTATATCCACAATGGCTCTAGTAGTGGCCAAAAATGGTCGGCCAAGAATTATGGAGTCATTTCCATTTTCTGATGAATCCAGGATCACAAAATCAGCCGGATAGATGAACTTGTCAACCTTAACTAAAAGGTTTTCAATCAACCCTTTAGGATATACCACTGATTGGTCCACCAATTCCAAGGACATCTGTGTTGGTTTCACCTCCTCTATGCCAAGCTTTTTCACTAAAGAAGATGGGATTAGATTTATGCTTGCTCCTAA
>NC_029774.3:53449744-53450890 GCF_000817695.3 Arachis duranensis
TTCACTGAGCATTACAGTCTCCTTCTCATTCCAACTTCTTTTCTTATTGATGAGCTCCTTCAAAAACTTGGCATACAGAGGAATTTGCTCCAATGCCTCAGCTAAAGGTATGTTGATTTCTAGCTTCTTAAAAGTCTCAAGAAATTTGTGGAAATGCTGATCCTTTATCTCTTTGTGAAATCTCTGTGGATAAGGCAGTGGTGGTGTTGAGCTCTTCTCCACTTGATGTTGTTTTGGATTTGGTTCTTCCCTGATCTGCTTTCCTTTCTTTAGATTCTGTGGTTCATTGTTTTCCTCTGTGAGTTTTTCTTGGTCATTCTTGCTTATCATGTCCTTGTTGATGGCTTCATTATTCTTTGTTGGCTCATTGTCATTATTCTTAGTTGCCCCTTGGTTACCATCCACTAACATTTTTCCACTTCTTAGTTGCACGACCTTGCATTCTTCCTTTGGGTTGGGAATGGTGTCACTTGGTAGTGAGCTTGATGGTTTTTCAACAGAAATTTGTTTGGAGATTTGCCCAATTTGCCTTTCTAAGTTCTTCATGGAAGCTTCTTGGTTCTTTGTTGTCATTTCTTGGTTTTTCATCATCTTTTCCATGAGCATTTCTAGATTAGTGATCCTCTGAGAGTCTTGTGAGATTGGTTGGTTTTGGGGTGTTGATGGATGATGATAGGTGTTTTGGTTTGTTGGGTGGTTATTGGGTGGATAATGGTTGGAGTTGGGATAAGTATTTTGTGGTTTTCTGTATGTGTTCTGGCTAGTGTTTGGCTGGTTGTTGTTTGTGTTTTTCCAATTGTTTTGAGTTGAGTTCCTTTGCCATGGTTGTTGGTTTTGATTATGGTTGTCTCCCCATCTGAGGTTGGGATGGTTCTTCCAAGATGGATTGTAAGTATCACCATAGACTTCATTAGTTCCAAGATTTTGGTTATGCATGTATTGGACTTGCTCTTTCTGTTGCTCCTCTTGAATTTCTTCATTCTGACCCCAAGTAGTTGATGGTTGGCTTGTGGTACTTACTGATGCAACTTGCAGGCCATCAATCCTTGTGGCCATTTGCTCAAATTGTTGTTGAATCTGCTGCTGCATTATCTTGTTCTGAGCTAGAATTGAATCCACTCCTTCCAACTCCATTACTCCTCTTCT